>NW_027526203.1:13483216-13688216 GCF_048455015.1 Haemaphysalis longicornis | reverse complement strand
TTTGTGCAAGGATGCGTAAAAGTACAACAGCGATATTTGAAAACGATAGATTTTATTAGGCGAATTAAGCTGGAAAATTTTGGTCTGTCTGTCTCTCCGTCTATATAACTGTCTGTCTGTCCCTTGATTCAGCCGCCCGCAGAAAAGTTGAAATAATTCTTGATCGAGACGTTTATGTATAACCAAAGCATTTCTAAACTAGTAAATGTGGTGGTAGTCTTCATACTTGTAAACCTTGTAAAGTAAAAGGAAACGTTAGGCCTCTCAGAATTACTTGCTTTGCATTATATACTTGGAACATTCTTTTAATGAAAATACTGCGCTGATGGATTTTTGCAACAGGAAATATAAAATACGTCTTCAATAAATGTTCTGAACTCAACATACAAAAACCGCTCGCGGAGCCCCCTCGTGGCAGTGTTTCAAGTTTAAGAGAAACAAAATGTTCCAGTAGATGGCGCGACCTGTGGAGCGCGGTAATATTTACTTGACTTGAGCGAACCACCGCTCTGTTTGTTGTGAGAAGGGCGAAACGGGAAGGGGAAAGAGCGTGAAAGGTTGGCGGGAAAGGGATTAAGTGGCAGGGGCGGCAGGAGACTATCGCTGTTCGACGGCATTTGCAGCGATGTGAGCAGTACGGAGCCGATATTGTATATTTAAATTACGACTTCAACAAAATAAAATCAACAAAAAATAAAAAAACAATTGAGTTCCATGTCTCCTCAGCCTCATTTCGGGCAGTTCTCAAGTACTACGAAGAATTGATCTTTTCCACATTTATTACGTTATGAAGACGAAATGCAAGTTTGTTTCATTTAAAAGATTTGGTGTTTTAAAGTACCCTCAGCGTTTATGCGGCAGCAAACGATGCTTTATTCACTGAAGAATTAGTCATGTCAGCAGTGACTCATTCAGGGTACGTACCTAAAACGAAAGGAGGTATGTTTTCTGAGGCTGCCGCTATCCAAAAAACTGCGTTTTTGGAAACAATAGTTACCTTCGGTCTCCCTATATGGCGCAGCAATACCGCTCAAGGACCGCTTTTCGCACAGGGCTCGGTTTTCACCGGACTTCACCGGCCATATTTTTGCTGCGGTTTGTAGTAGTAGTTGCGTGAAACATCAGGTATGACTCGACGAACAGGGTCACGTAAGCGTCCGTTCCGCTTATGTCGGTTGGACAGTGTCGTGTCAGACAAGCCCAACGCGCCCAACGGCTGGGTAAAGCAGTGTCGTAGGGCAAAGTGCCGCCCTAACTGCTTTTATGTTTATGTGTTCGTCCGTAACTTTCATTGTTCACCTCATCACTCTTACTGCTATAAGCAGATTGTGCACTGAATTAAAACGCAAATACCTCGATGTGCAAGCTTATGATCCCTGTTTAATTTACGTTGGATTTTTATCGACTCAGCCAATCGCAACCAAGCTGTCGATAACACGTTACAAGTTCAGTGCGGAAAGGTAGCTAGTGAGTCGACTGCTATTACCTGTTTTCCTCGTTATATTGCTTAAATGAGTGAAGTTTACGTTAAAAGGTATGCCAGTGTTATACTAATGAAGTAATCTTTCGAATGAACCAAACTTGTATTTTGTCTTCATGGTGGCTTAAGGCGCACCAAGAGCTGACGAAGAGCTTTGAGCGCATTCATTTAAGTGGTCCTCGGTTGCTGCCCGGAGACTTCGTTTTCTAACCCACCTCCGAAATGGTTAAAACTTCGGAAACTGCTGAGACTACATACAGATTAATAACCGGATGCCAGCTTGAGCACGTTCGTTTAAAGCGTCAAGACGAGCTATCAAAAAGAAGTTTTGTATCTGAATTACACAAGCACAACAACATTTCCTTCTAAGTGAATAATTTAGAAGCGTTTTCAGCAGCCATGCAATAATTTTAACGCCTCTCCTCACCCATTGAGCGGATAACAAAAACTGCTGGCCAAACAAGGAGCGATGGCGTTCAGCTCAGAGTGCCTTTAAGTAAAGTGTCAAGCTTCTACGAAAGAATTTTCGCCCACTGCAGCTTTGATGTGGAAAACACTGCTGGCAGAAAAGCACGGGGCTTTAGGATCTGAGGGCTTCATTTTGAAGCGCCGTGAGCTGCGGGCAGGGCACTTTACTTATACTACCAACAGGTCACAACACCGTGTGCAAAGCGTGACGTTAAGTTCCCAGCCCATTTTGTCCAAGCGCACCATTTTTTTTGTTTCTTTCTGCGCCACTGAGCCGCATAACAACTACGCCGGGCAGAAAAAACTCTCCAACTTTTGGCTCAACCTATGAAAAGTGAGAGCGAGAGTTTTGTTATTTTTGGACCATGCGGGCCGAAGGTTGCGCCACAAAATGACGGGCATGGTACAGCTTGCTTGTTTTAAATTAAACTGGACGAAACGTTGTCGCAGTTTGTAAATTTATACAACCGTGAACGCCCTTTCCTTATGCATTATGAAGAGATTCAGTTTATAATGAAAGACCTTAAAGCTTAACCAACACGACCTTTTGTTGTTGTGTTAAATATTTATGTGGCTTCTGTCTGCGTTCGTCACCAGTAGTCCTTATACTGTCACCATACAGCCTATGCACGACTAACCCCTCCGGACGTTTATATCGCAATCGCTTCCCAGCAGGATATTGGCTCCGTGCTGTCTATCTAGAACCTCCAGGCACAGGGTTTGATACAGAAGCTTTCAGGTATTTCCGGCAGTTGGTTATGCTTTTGGTTACGACGACAGTTTCTTTTATTTCTGTACTCATAATTTCCCTCTACTTTTCCCCCCTTCCCAACTTTCCTAACTGTTTCCTGTGTCTCGCACGGCTAAGGACGTTGAAACCTACCGCGTTCTGGGTGGACACAAATGCAAACTCGTCGGTAAAATGATATGCCTGTTTCCTCACTACCGTTTTACAACCAGATAAGCAGTTTATCGAAAACCTCCAACACTAGTCCGGCGTCGTTGCCGCCATCTGCCCGCGAGAAATGAGAAGCATGGAGCGCCTGCTAATGAATCAAAAAGCCAAGCGGCGCAAAAAGGTCCGTCTCACCACCCGGACAGAGGGCAGCAATGCCAAAAGGCAAATTAAATGGTGCTCGTCGGCAACTTTACATCTAAGGTAATCCTGTGGTACACAACAACGTGCTCGGTTGATCAATACATGTATCCGAAAATAAAATTTCGGTTAATGATGATGTCAAACATACGCTTTGAGTGCAAAGTTCAGGTGTTTAATGCGGCATTAGGCAATTCAAGCATTGCATTCTGCATTGCGCAGCTGCTAAACAGCAGATCACATTTTAAACGAAGTTTATATGGCTAAGCTTCAACATATTTTAAGTCTGCAAATAAAAAAGTCCCATGTCCTTGAAACGATTGGCGTTATATAGGTTCAGGCGTTGGAAAAGGAACGTCCCGATGTGCGCGCTATCACCACGTGGTCAGCCTAAAAGCCGCACGACGTAACAAACATTGATTTCAACCTCAAGCTTATATGTCTGATCACATGGATCTGCATTTTCTCGTAGATCAGTTATCAATAGACAGTATTTTCCAGGTCACTAGAGTCTCAGGTAGATAATGTATGTTTCTGAATTGTTTGCGGCTCTGCAATGTGGAGGCAAAAGCAAAAAACTCCCGTGTGTGCGAGATTTAGGCGCACGTTAAAGATCCCCAGGTGGTCAAACTTAATCAGAAGCCCTCCACTACGGCGCGCCTCATCGCCTGCGTTGCATCGGCGCGTTAAGCCCTACAATCAATCCATCTCTGCAATGTCTACGTTCGCACAGCACTCTCTTTGTCGGCGTTCCAAGCGGTTGCGTGTCTACTTTCCACTGACTCTTTGGGGGAGCGGTCGCGGGTCATCACAAACTGCCGTACTGCATTTCGAATTTGTCATCTATTTTTGTCCTCGTAACGGGGAGCTGCGTGAAGTTCTGATTCAAGCTCGGCTTGTCATATATATATATATATATATATATATATATATATATATATATATATATATATATATATATATATATATATATATATATATATACCACAGAAATAAGAGTTGGCAGTCAAGAAAACCTCGGAAAGCAAAGGGGAGGATGTGGTAGGTCATTGAAACGGATAAAGAATTTGGAAAGAAAGAAAGAAAGGGAAGAAAAAATGCCCGCAGGTGGGATCCGATCCCACGACCTCCAGATTACCGGTCTCGTGCGATAACCACTACGCTACCGGCAGGGCGCTTTTCTCCTTCACTTTCTGGGGTATTTATGTTTAGTTATTTTTGTTTCCTGTGCTTGGGGGTGGTAGCCAGCGCTATCTGGGCGACTATCTGGGCGACTGCGTTCTCCTTCACTTTCTGGGGTATTTGGTAAGGCATTCGAGACCTAATCGAAAGGCGTTTCCCGCCAGTTACCCGCTTATGACAGGCTGTAGACGTTCGCGTCACGCCCCGGGGGTGGAAAAAGAAGGTCCCCTTCTCCCTGTGTAGTCTGAGTGGCGCTGGCTACCACCCTCAAGCGTCACATACAGTTGTAGTAAATATAAATACCCCAGAACGTGAAGCAGAACACAGTCGCCCAGATAGCCGAATTGGTAAGGCATTCGAGATCTAATCGAAAGGCGTGGGTTCGGTCCCCACTCTGGACGCGTGTTTTTCTTTCTTTCTTTCTCACGTAATTAATAAAAATTAATAATAATGTAACGTCACTAACGGTAACAAAATAGTCTAACCTTCCCCTATGCCTTCTATGGCGTTGTAGACTGCCGGAATTTCTTTCTGTGTTTCCTAACGAGCCCCTCATTTCCAAACCCTATTATCGCGCGAAAGCTTAGCGAGGGCCTCGGTTCTGGCAGCCTTGATGCCAAGGTAGCATAAGAGGGTTTCCCGCCAGTTGACCGCTCATGACAGGCTGTAGACGTTCGCTTCACGCCCCGGGGGTTGAAAAAGAAGGTCCCCTTCTCCCCGTGTAGTCTGAGTGGCGCTGGGCTACCACCCTCAAGCGTCACATACAGTTGTAGTAAATATAAATAACCCAGAAAGTGAAGCAGAACACAGTCGCCCAGATAGCCGAATTGGTAAGGCATTCGAGATCTAATCGAAAGGCGTGGGTTCGGTCCCTACTCTGGGCGCGTTTTTCTTTCTTTCTTTCTCACGTAATTAATAAAAATTAATAATAATGTAACGTCACTAACGGTAACAAAATAGACTAACCATTCCCCTATGCCTTCTTTGGCGTTGTAGACTGCCGGCATTTCTTTCTGTATTTCCTAACGAGCCCCTCATTTCCAAACCCTATATATATATATATATATATATAGATATATATATATATATATATATATATATATATACATACATTTTTTCACCACTTTCTTTTCGACTAAAAAATTCTTATTTCACGGAGCCCCTCATTTCCCATTTTCTGATTCGCTATATATATATATATATATATATATATATATATATATATATATATATATATATATATATATATATATATATATATATATATATATATATATATATATATATATATAGATATATATATATATATAAATATATATATATATATTTATATATCTTGAACGGGAAATTACCCGCAGAGTAAGCTGGGGGTGGGTGGCTTTTGGAAAGAATTCAGATATACTCAACAGTAAGCTCCTGCTGTCACTCAAAAAGCTCGTATTTCTTCAACGCGTTCGTCCAGTAACCACTCACGGCGCAGAAACTTGGGGTTTTACCTAACGACTTGAAGGGAAGCTAAGATAGCCCAAACGGTCCATTGAACGGATAATGCTTGAGGTCACTCTGAGGAATATGAAAACAGCCCCATGGATTAAGGAACTAACTAAGGTGGAGGACATTTTAGATGAAATTAAGTGAAGGAAATGGACATGGACCAGTCACGTGCTGCGTGTGAGGCACAAAAGGTAGACAATTCGTTTGGCAGAGTGGCTGCCAATAGGCCGCAAATGCAAGAGGGGTCGGCCGGGAACTCGCTCGAGAGATGAGCTATGAAAATTTTAGGTGAAAGCACGGACTCAGCAAGCACTCGATGAGCGTTACTGTAGATCTTTGGGATTGGCTTTCGTCCTGCAGTGGACACAGGCAGGCTTATTATGATGATAATGATATATAAATATGCGTGTGTTTAACCGAAAAAAATACCGGTTCGGTTATGGTTTCATTCAGTTCCGGTTCAGTTCCAGTTCGACAAATTATTGTACCTAAGAGGTTCCCGAACCGGTTCGATGCGTTGAGTTAGTGGCGAAGTGAGAAAAACGTATTTTGTAGTTTAAAGCAACCAGAAACACAAAATATAAACGAAAATAAAAAAAAACTGCTTTTTCAGAATTTATAGTGGTGTTTTTCAAAGCCCAACTTTAAAACCAATGAAGTAATGACGATTCGCCAGCACTTTCTCGACCAGCCGTTATGTCGTCCAGAGGACTATAGTTCCGAGTATTTTCTAGAAATATGGGTCAGGTGTGTCTACTCGGCAGTTTTACTTAGACGAAACATTTATACATAGCTTCTTGACACAACGAATAAGTTATCAGAGGTGATTTTGAAGGAAAGAAACTTTACCTTCCTAAGAAAATCGCTGACAGCGTTGGGTCACATGCAAGTTGGACGGATCACTCAAAGTTCGAAACTTTTTCTTTGTGAAACACAAACCATTGCCGATATCTGCACAGGGCTTTTTCTTTCGAGGCTACGCATACTTTTGAAGGAGTCAAGTTAATTTTTCTATTTAGGGAAGAAACTCTTTAGAATTACAATAACAAGAATGGCCCATTTGCAGAAATCGGCAGAATATTAGTTCCCATTTTCTGCGTCTTCGCAAGCTAGGGAGAACGATTTCGTATTATTATGCGCCGATAATATTTCATATTTTGTCACAATCGTAGTTCATGCGTGAGTAAATGGTTTATTTGAAAATGGCTGATTGCAGGTAAGTCAGAAATTTTGCCCTAACTTTAAAAGTTTTCATCTAGCAATAGTCGCTGCCTTTCCCTCATGCAACAGCAGAATCAGGCTCGCCAGGCTAGACACAACCACCTTGGCGCTTCCACTCCTGTAGGTTTCCTGCGTAACGCCCAATCCCTAACTCGTCCTGCCGAAGTTTTTATTAACAAATTTCGCGTGAACGCTGCATTGACTCCCCACATCACAACCAAATGGCATCACCCGACCGACGATCCTCCGCCCTACTGCCCATATTGCAACACAGCTACAGTAGCAAACCTGACCCACCTTATTTGGCACTGCTCTGAGTACCAATCCTTCCGCCCCATCCTGTTGAATGCCGTACCCAAACCAAGCGAGATACCTGCCACGACACTCAGCGACCCCGACTTCCTTGCTGCCCTTGGGCGCTCCGCTATCGAGAGTGACTTCGTAAAAGTAGTTTAGCCGGGGTCTACCACCCCTATGTGTGCATTCAGGAACTGACTATTCCTCTCCAGGATCTTCAAATGAACATCACTTCGTGACCACCTCTCCCCTCCCCTTAACCCCCTTCTCCCCCTTCCGGCCCCTGGGCCCTCCTTGTGTTAATAAAAGACTTTCACTCACTAATTTTAAAACGAATACAAATACGTCATCTTTGATTTTTTTAACTATCGCAAATCGGCAATGATGTTCTTTATCATATACCTCAAAAACATGTTGCATTAAATGCGTAGTTTTGTAGCTATAAAGCACAAGAAATCATCTTGTTGTCTGTATGGAGGTGATATACTAGAGTGGTTTGTAACCATGTTCTGAGGGCGACGTAAGAGGGCAAATAGGCGGTCTAAACCTGGCCACTCTACGCGACGGGATCAACTAACTATTTTACGAGGCACCGCGGCACTCGCTGCCATCGCAGGGATGGCAAGTTTAGTTATGTGGACAGTCGGACAAAGGAGGGACCGCTAGAGAGAAATACCCACTTGGTTTTGTGCTTGTGAGATGTCTGAAGGCAACGAAAAAGGGGAGACTTCCTGTACGAAATCTATGCGGAATAATTTAACCTACGTGATGGGGTTTTTCTTTTGGTCTTTCCGCGCGGCCCCATATCCAAAAAAGTATTACGCGTTTCACGCCCTGAAGGCTGCCTTATCATACACAACGTATATTGCACGGCGGCAGAAAAATTTTTAGCACCTGGAAATCTCTAACCCGCGTTGAAATATCGACACAGACGTTTTTCGTTTTTGTCTACATCACAAAAGCAGCGGCCGGGGGCGGCAATCCCAGATATATCCTCGCCAGTGGCTCCGCCTCTGAATCTTTCCTGCGAGTAGCACTTGTCAAGTATTTATACGTTTCATGTGTGGGACCTCTCCAAGCAAATTATTAAATGCAACAAGGAGGAACGTTAACGCTGTAGGCCGTCACCGCTGCGCATTTCGACAATATTGCAGCCTGATTTCTCCTATTGGCGGGGAGTGCGACCACGGGCGGCGCTGCGAATCACGCCTCCGTGACGTCGGCTTAGGGATACTCGCATTAGTCGCTGGCTTCACTCGGGCTCGCTCTACCTGCTGTTTGTTTGCGCTCGGTCGACGTCTGATGGTTGCCTGAGCCAGATTTCGCGTTTGCGTAATTTTTTACAATAAAAATACCTAAAATTGCAAAAACTAACCGAAGGGGTGATTTAAAGTGTAGCTTTTGATACCGCTCCGGAAGAGACACTGCGGGCGTCGCCCATTTCTGGCGAATTCGGTCCTGTGTGGAGCGCGATGAGTTTGAGATAGGCGTCAGTTTCTGTATTCAACAAACTTTCGGACAAAGGCAACAGCCAGCGGTTAATTACCAGCAGAGAAAATGCAATAGCGAAACCAATTCCAAGCCCTTGGGGCTTTCGGCTTTGACAAAAGGCATTACGATTCCCAGTAATCGTATGTAAGATAAAACAGTTTCGCAACCTTGCCGAATGCTCGAAAGTATTGTATCACAGCTCTTTACGTTACCACGGCATGAAAATATTTCGAAATGCACTATGAGTCGAAAAAACTGTAGGTTGATTTCCTTAAAACCTACTGTGTGTATAGGCGCGTGCTGGTTTTATACGAGACCTCTAACCAGTATGGAGGCTTATTGAGCAAAACTACTCACGTGTCGGGAAAAATACAGTAACGCTATATTTGTTCAGACCAGGACGGATATTTTGGTACATTTCCCACAGCCATTTCTTCCTCATATTAGGATAGGCGTTATAGTAAAAGTGCACTTAAGAGGAGGAGGAAACTTCATTTAACAGTAAAATCAAGCTGCTAAGTCCTTAAGCTGAAGTCAGAGCCACTCAAATATCTCACCGCCACTACCATCGCTGCGAAAGAAGCGCACAGTCAATGCTTCATATCGACTGCAGGATACCGAAAGTGTCTCCTATTCAGCATTGCACTGCGCGCGCACGACCAACAGCAGCGTACCATTGATACACTGCCGGGCAAACCTTTCCTCATGTTGCAACCACGTATAAAGCGCAGAGAGTGTTGTGACTGCTATGAAGCAGAAAAGTGCGTGAGAAGATACTAAGTTGATCATGCGGGAAATGGCCTGAATGAAATTCACCGCTATATATATATATATATATATATATATATATATATATATATATATATATATATATATATATATATATATATATATATATATATATATATATATATATATATATATATATATATATACAACGTAAAAGTGCGCTCTTCGGAGAGTTATATACAGGTCGAACCGCTGAAATAAAGCCTCCGAAGAGCGTACTTTTACTTTGTTGGTATTCTTGCAGCAACTAAGGACTACACTTCACAACTATATATACATATATATAAATATATATAGTCGTTTTTCAGCTGTTTTCCCGCTTTCGGAAAAACGGCGTATTTGTGCTCGACTTCTATTTTCGCTTATTTATCACTGCATAAAAAGTGACGAACATATGATATTCGGCACTATAAAATCTTACAAAAATCAGCCGAATAGCACTGGGAATAAGGATGGCAACCTTAAGATATATATATATATATATATATATATATATATATATATATATATATATATATATATATATATATATATATATATATATATATATATCCGAGTAGCGCTGGCTACCCCCCTTCACCAAGTGCAGGAAACAAAAATACCTTAACTTAACAACCCGAGAAAGTTGTGGGGAAACAGCACCGCCGGTAGCGTAGTGGTTATCGCACCAGTCCGGTATTCTGGTGGTCGTGGGTTCGGATCCCACCAGGCGGGCATTTTTCACCACTTTTTTTCTGACTAAAAAAATTCTTCATCAATTTCTATGACCTACTACATTCCCCCCTTTGCTTTCTGAGGTTTTCTTGACTGCCAACACTTATTCAGTCTTAATTCACCGAGCCCCTCATTTCCCATTTCTGAGTCGCTACATGCATAGCCACGGCCTCTGTTCTGGCAGCCTTGGTGCTAAAGGAAGCTTAAAAGGGTTCAACGCTGGTCGACCACTCTCGACATGTCGTAGACACTCGAGTCACGGTACGGGGGTTAAAAAGAAGGTCCCCTTCACCCCGAGTAGTCCGAGTGGCGCTGGCTACCACCCCCAAGTGCAGGAAACAAAAATACCTTAACATAAATACCCGAGAAAGTGTTGGGGAAACAGCCCCGCCGGTAGCGTAGTGGTTATCGCATCACACCGGTATTCTGGAGGTCGTGGGTTCAGATCCCACCCGGCGGGAATTCTTTCTGACTTTCTTTCTTTCTGACCACGTTCTTTCTGACTCAAAAAATTCTTCATCTATTTCTATGACCTACCACATTCCCCCCCTTTGCTTTCCGAGGTTTTCTTGTCTGCCAACACTTATTCTATCAATATATATATATATATATATATATATATATATATACATATATATATATATATATATATATATTATGAGGAGCTTTTTTTCCAACCGAGTCAAATCCATAAGAAAACAGTTTCAGTTTCAGCAACACGCGAAAATGTTTTAACGGGCCTAAATTCAACAGCTTACTTCCCCTAGTAGACATGTACATCATATATAATAGCTTTCACTGCAACTCTGGTAAAGACGATTTGTCTAATTTCAATAAGAAAAATTCTTGTCTCTCTCTCTCAATATATATATATATACAGAAAGATAGGTCGCAGTCTACAATGCCAAAGGAGGCATAGGGGTGTGGTTAGGCTCTTTTCTTTTTCACTATGGTTAATTAAGTAAACATTATTTTTTTTTTTTAATATACAGAAGAAAGAAAGAAAAACACGTGCCCAGAGTGGGGACTGAACCCACGCCTTTCGATTACATGTCGAATGCCTTACCAATTCGGCTATCTGGGCCACTGTGTTCTCCTTTACTTTCTGGGCTATTTATGTTTACTAGAAGTGTATCTGACGCTTGAGGGTGGTAGCCAGCGCCACTCTGAGCGCCACTTTCTCGACTATATATATATATATATATACATATTTATATATATATATATATATATATATATATATATATATATATATATATATATATATATATATATATATATATATATATATATATATATATATATATATATGTATATATATGTATATATATATATATATATATATATATATATATATATATTATATATATATATATATATATATATATATATATATATATATATATATATATATATATATCCACAGTATTTTTTCTCGACTTTGACTTCTTTATTCCTGTATAATTCATTCGGCGCTAGAAAGCACCTTTAAGCAGCCGAATAGCACTGGCAGTAAGGACTGTATCTTTGATGTGTATACATATCTGCTGTGCCACAACATGAAAAGGGGGAAATTTGCTGCGTCAGTAATTCTCGGCCCAGACATAGTTCTTGAAACATTTCGGATAGAAAAACAGTGGAGACAAACGTGCTCCCGGAAGAGGACCCGAACCTATGACCTCCAGAATACGACTCTGTTGCAATACCCACTACGTCACCTGTGAAGCTGAGCTCTCCTCCACTTGCTCCAATACACAATAGCCAAGAAACCAGTAGGGAGGTTCCGATAGTAATAATAAATCAACAATATCTCTTCCTTTCTGTCCGTGTTCCAGCTGCGCTGTTGTCCCCTAAGTATGTTCAACCAAAGGCCAAAAAAGCCACTTTAAAATAATGCCAGATTTCGCTAGCAATAGCCGAATTGGACTACTTTGCTTCGCTTTCGCTTCCCATGGGGACAGCCCTTCTTTTTCATTTGTTTTTCTTCCTTTGGTTTATATTTACGTTGCTTTAACGGTTAAAAGTCTCAACTCCACCAGTAATATATTTTCTGCACTACACTGTTCTCGTTGTGGTACCCAGTAAAAACTGCTGACGTATGAAACTTAGCAGCCGAAACAGGGAGAAGGAAGCAAAAATAGTGCCTTCCCGAGCTGTCATTATCGTAAGAAGAAGCTCCTTAAAGTTTTCCCTTTCGAGCTGTCCGAGAAAAGAATATGCCGTCGCGGAAGTCCGGCCGTACAGTTCTCCAGCTTGCTTCTTTTTATTTACTCTGCATCGAGAGAATCGGCTTGAACTCCGGGGCCTTCGACCGAGTGCACGTCGTTTGGCCTGGCACCGACTTCCTGCCTACATCCTTGCTGACAGCGAGTTAGCTTTCGCGTACGAGTGATTGTCGAGAATGGCACCCGCGCTTCCGTGCCCGTCACCGTGCACGGATCTGGGCGAGTTCATTCGAATACGGTAGAGGGTACACCAAGCGGGGTGGCTTTTTGTTTCTCTTGATTTAGGAGAGAGGGTGCCGCATGCATGGTCCGAAGCGGCATTTTATAAGCGACATAAGGCTACGTTATATGCCCATAATTTTGCTGCGTATCCAAAAAATGTGCCTGCGTTCCACGCTCACTCGCAGATATGTGGAGATATCATCTCCACTGCTGTTAGGAGAAGAGAAATGCGGGCCACAATGATCTGCCATTATGTCGCTACGTCTCCGGATCTCCCTGGCTTGTGCACAATTGGTCAGTGCAAATAACTTGATTCTCCCTGGATTTGTGAAGGGAAAACAAAAGACTCCACTCACTCAGGAGGGGAACCCAGGTGGACAAAACTCCTGAAGGTGGCGTTTATGCTGACTTCAACGACTTCTATTCTCGGCCACACTGGGAGACGCGTCTGGGCACCTTAGCCAGCCAAGCAGAAGCTTCTGCAGAGTATTCGAATTTTTCTTTTACTGTGCACAAAACAACAGCTTTGCTGGGTGTGTGGAAAGGTTGCGACCTACAGTTAAAGGAACCCTCAATACTTATTTAACTTTTTTTCAAAATCTGAACTTCTCTCACAACATAGTAAATAAACGCGTCCAGTACTTTGAATAATGCGTCACAAAGTATCCCACCGAAGCAGTATATTTAGGCCAAATAGATAACATATGAAATTGCCCTAAAACTTCTTCTGCCTTTATACGCGTTCGGGGCATTGTTTGCGTGCTGGAACGATGTCGTTAGAGCGGCTTCGCTGCTATTGGCCAGCTTTCTTTTGTTTGCAGTAGCGAATGAATTCTGTAGGCACGTTAATAAAAATCGCAACAAAAGCAAATCATGCACTTTAAGACATATCTGCTGTTGCAACCAATCCTGTAGTGCCGCTGTGTGCGCGAAATGACTAAAGCTTTCGCACTGCTTCCAGGCACGAAGAAAATAGTGACAATGTTCATCGGCAGTGGGCAGGGACCCTTTAAATCCGTAATATTACCCGTACTAAAATAAAATACGCTCATGTTTAGCAACATTTCCAATATTTCGTAATAGAAATTTGTCCCAACACGTTTGCTGAATACATGCCACGGCAGGACGTTTTCTCGAAGATGCTTTGCTTTTAGTAAATCAACATAAATATTAGGAATCATGTTTCAACAGAAGTAATTTGTGTACGGTTACGTCTGTGGATAACACATCTTTTCCAAAACAAAAACATAAGCAAACCCCTTTTATTACGGATGGAATTAGAAACCCCCATTTGGGGCGGGGAAACAACCACACATTTCATAGGGGTGCTGGCCGCCTACAAGTTGGCTTAACGGTATACACCTTCACAGCGAAGGACCGCCTAACGACACTCTGCAACCATGTGACCGCGTTCTCCTTTCTCCTGCGAAGAATTTTGAGCGAGGTCTGTATGGCTAGGGCACCACGTAACTTAGCGCGCAGCCCTTTGGCGGCCGTCTCTGGGTTGAGCCGCGTCGCCGTTGTTACCGAGTGAACGATGTTAAGACTTACGAGTGAAAGAGCAATCGAACGATGAACGAAAGCAAGGGAGGAGAGTGTCGCGAAATTGGGAGGGGAGGGTGGTTCGCCGTATCGGCGCGAGTCAGCGCTCTCCGAAAGTGTGCGGTGGAGGAGGGGGCACTACGCTGTACCTGCACGACGTGCTCGACGGCGCGACACTCGGGGAAAACGTGAGGGAGGCGTGCGAGTGACGATGGTGGGCGTTCCCTGCCTAAGACGTAAGACGCGGGTTGCAGTCCCTTTCTGAGACGCACTTCGCACCGCCGACGCAGAGGTTCATCATGGCTGCCGACAGGAGAACCCACGAGTGAGTGCTGCCTCACCGCACTGCTGCTGCGCCCAAATATCGCGATAGGGAGTATCGTAACCGCCAACCATTTTTTTTGTCTGCGAACAAAATGTCACGCGTCTTTGGAGTGCGAGGCATTCTTAGCATGAGGCGTAGGAAAACGAACGTCCAGGCGTGAGTGCTATTATTATGTGGTCACCATCGAAGTCGACACGCTGTTAATTTAAGAACATTCAGTTTGACGTCCAACCTATACGTCTGATCCCTTGGATATGCATTTTTGCAGACAAGTTAATGATATGCACCATTGTCAAGATCAAGAAGGGTTTAGACCACAGGCTAACGTGTTTCCTCCCTTGTATATGCATCTTGAGTGAATTCTTTATTGATGAAAATGCGCTAGAGTCTCCGGACCAGAGTCTCCGGAATATAATAAATGTTTCTTAAAAGCTGCACGAAACCAATGCACCAGTCCGCCAATTCTACGTGCCCAGCGCCCTCTCTTTGTTGGCGTTCCAAGCGCTTTAGAGCGTCTCTAGTTTCGTCCGGCTCCTCGAGGCGACGGTACTGTAGTGAAGACAACTGTTGCCGCCCTCAATTTTGAATTTATCTTGTCCTCTGTTGTCGTAATGGGGGCGCCGCGCATAGTCGGGACTACATCTTCGCTGATCATCCAACTTCACATAGTGGAACGGTTCATAGATTTTTATTGTTTGCCCAAGCAATGAATTCCTGCTTATTGAGTTTTTGTCTGCCCAAATCAAATGGTCAAGATCAGAGTGCCGAAAGAAAGTGGAGCGGGAACTACAAGGCACGCCATCTGTACCAAAATACACGCACCGAGACCCACTGTTCGTGCAAAATACTCGAAGGAGGTCAGCATGGAGTGCAAGAGCGCCATCTTTAAATTCATTGATATAGTATGCTGCGCCGGGAATGCAACTTGTGGTAGCAGATCGTCTTTACCGGTGCGTCTGATACCGCGTTCCGCATGCTCCGAATGTTTTGCGCTTCGGGATAACGAAGCGTCGTCGCCTACCTTTTCTCCAGCTTTTAGTTCCGCCACGGCTTCAGACATGCCATCATGAAAATGACTTCGAGTGGGGTGCTTCATTCTGTGTATAATTTGTTGGAGAGCCTATCAGGTTAACAAAGGGCAGTAACAGACCCTAAGTGGCCAAAAATCCACCCCGGGGGGGGGGGGGGGGGCGGGAAAGAAGGAGGAGGAGGGAGGGGGGGTTGAATCGAGCTTGATAAAAATTCGCCCTTTGTGCATTGGCGATAACTAAAAAAATGGACAGTCGTAAGCTCTCTGCACAAGATGTGAGATAGCGCCACAGTACATCACCGGAATAGTATACTCACAAATCAACACACGTACTACTTGCACCAGACGTTGCGGATGCATAGCACACGCTCGCCAATTTTTAGGTGAAAATGTTTGCTGACACCCTCGCGAGAATTCGGGTACAGGAAATGGAAAATGCATTCTATTTCAAAATGCCTGGTGAAATTTCATTCACATTTGATTTATGTCTTTTTAGTTACAGAGCCTTCACTAGTAGAAGTAGGCTGCTTGAGATGGCGCAAGCTAAAAGCTATGTGGCCGACATCGTTACTTAGAACAGAATGAAGGCAATATGCTGTTTCTGTGCTACCTTCATAATTTGCAGCGCGTCACTTGGTGCGGTCTACTATCCAAGTGGATATCGAACATGAAATAGTTTCTCTTATGTTGGATGCCTTCGTAGCGAATTCTCTTAGAATTGGCTGCAAATTTATGAATGAATCTTTTATGAGTGACTTTTTATTCTTTGAAATCAGTTGTTTTATTCTCTGCTTCTTGCGGCTTTGAATTTCTAGCCGGCTGTCGCCTTTGGCCCCTATTGCAAAAGGGTATTTAATTACTTGTATTTTTCTCAACCTACCAGTTAAATAGGTATCTCAACAAAGGCACAATTTTCACATGAAAAATAAAAAAATAAAAAGTGTTACAACGGCGGGGCAGAGTTTCTGCTGTTTTAAGGTAACAGTTAATAAAAAAATAAACACCATGAAGTCCCATGGCGACACGAACTTCAGCCATAGCTGTAAACTACAGTGTTTACACGCATTAAGCTGTCATTTGCGAAAAGGGTTAGGTTTAATCGTATCCCCACCAGCCATGATGCACGGCCACCATTTTTTTTCTTTATGACCCATTTCTCACACTAGTGCACGTAACAGCAGCTTCAGGCGTACAAAACTTACTTTGAGCCGCAATGTGAACTCTGACAGGGTCTGCGATTAGCAAAATTACAAGACAGGAATCTTAATTGCACACACACCGCTTACATGACAGAACTGAGTAAACGGTTGCTTCAGTTAACAGAAATAAAATATGTAACGAGGGCTGCGATAGAGGAAATATCGCCGCATATTTTTGGATTTAGATTTAGCGCTTGAGTACGTAAGCGTAATACTGAACAAAATCACATAAATACAAACGCAGTGTTTTATTATCGGCCTAATTTAACTGTCGAAACACGCAAATAGAGAACCTAAGGTACTGTGCAAATTCCCATCGCACCATTCACACTACTTTTGACCATTGAACGGAACCGTTGTGTAAGCGGCATCTATTTGGACGCATCAGTGATAACCAGCACGACCATTTCCGTTTCGTGTTTTTTTAGAAATCGGTGCTTTCCTGGCATACTTGAGCATGCCATGTAACTAGTTTCACCTTGGAAGTTTTGCATGGGAACAAGTAGAAAGTTTTGCCACGGAAAAGCAGCGCTATCTCCGGGAAACGCACGCCCCTTTGGTAAATGAGTCGGCCGCATTCCAGAACTATAAAGAGCAGCTTGTTTGAGGCAACTACTGTCTGGGTTCTGCTCCTTTTCTTTCAAAGAATTCTTATAAGCGCCATAAAGTTTATGTTTCTGACTGCTGTTAACCAGTGCTCTGTCAATGTGGCTCATGGCCCTGAGCTTACCGCTGCCGTCACTGCAGTGCCCATTGCGTGAATTGCTAAATTCATTCCATCGGCGCTTGTAATGTACGATGCTAATCTAACTACAACGGCTATATCACACAATCCGCGCTAACTCTTTGGAGGGCTCTGTTATTCGTTACACGTTCCAGCTCACAGCTTTCCTATGACTTGACTAAACACAAGAGAATTTGGAGAAAGAACATTTAACTTAACCGTGCAGCTCCAGGTCTATCAGGTTGGTCGTATTGAAAGCTCAGCAGGTAAGCCAGATATCACTGGGCTATTTAAACTGCGCCAACGTTCCTGTACAGAGGAATGTTAGCATTTTGCATTCGCCTCATAAGCAGCCGTTGCTGCCGGTAAAAAAATCCACTTAACCTCGTACGTAGCCAAAAAACGCCTCACGGTTGTGTTCACTAAGGCTTGATATTGTGCTCTTGTTATCTGTAGATAACTCGAAGGGATAGCTCTTCTAAACTACATAGAGCAAACACAGACCGGAATAAACTTACAGAATTCGTGCTTTACGTTTCTATGTTTGTCCCCTGTAGTTTAAAAGCTCTTTCCCTTCATGTGTGTACCGATTGTGTTATTACGGGGGAGATAAATGGTAAAAGAAATCCTTGATACCCTTGGTTATTTCATGATTGAATGTCTACATGATAATTTGCGTGGTGTATTTTTTCAATTTTTTGTGGCTCATACAGAAGCAGGAGCAATGACACCTGTTGTGCGAGCATTCGTCAGAAGAATAGAAAACTGAAAATGTGCTCGTTATGCACATAATTGCGTACATGACACAAAGAAGCCTGACGTCTGCGTGACGTTATCTTCCGGTAGGAAGCGACGGTGTTGAGCGTGACCGCTTATAACACCGATTGACACGTTTTAATTGCTCCATAGGAAAGCCCACTTGAGCACCCACCAAAATATCCACGGCGTAGCTTCCACCGGGCACTTCCACGCAAAGGGTTCTCAGCGAGGCTCGAAAAAGCAATGCCCCCTTTTTTCGTCATTCTTTCGCTCGGGGAGAGAAAGGGCCTGGCCGGCGTGGCGGCCCAGTTGGCTTGCAGGCGCCGACGGGGAAGCGTGGTCATCATTAGCGGGCTCATTCGGGACGTCGGGTGGCAATCGAACTGTCAACCTTGGTGGCCGCTCGTCACGCTAACCTGGTCTCGCCAAGCAAAGGGTCCTCGGCGGACACCAGGCGAGCGGGGATGAGGGGGTGACCTACGTGCGCGGCCCTGGTGAAAATAGCAGCGAATCGATAGCGTGCGTCTCGCATGATGGTTAAATTTCGCGCGGCCCACGGCGCGCTGTCTATAGTCTAGCCTTGAAGCGACCGTTCAAAGCGGAATGCGCTCGCGTGCATGGTCTGCCCGGAATGAGAACTATGCGGAGGTGATCCCCCGCCCCCCTCTTCCCTGCACCAGTCATTTGTGGCATTCGAGAAGAGGCGGCCTCCTGCATATCCTCGAGCCACCATTTCTAGATCACAAACCGAGGGATTCTCTAGAAGGTAGTGGTGGAAAGTGGTTTCGCAGTAGGTGTACCATTCCTTTTCTATAACTTCGCTCTCGGCGCTGGTGCATTATCGTCCTCGGAGGGGGTGAGGGGGGGGGGGGGGTTGAGAGAGGGACCGATGACACTAATCTTGCACGCTGATACTATTCTTAGAAGCTACGAGGTAAATCTGCGCTGCTGTGCAGAACGAACTTGCAAATTTGGTTGCACCTTCGCTAAAGGTACACGTGTCGTAGTTTTCCCGCTTTCAGTGACAGATTTAATCGCATTGTTTGCCCAGACATTAATTGAGCCTTGAGGTTCTTTGTAAGTCAACGCGTTAGAAGTTCAGCGCTAGAAAAGAGTGCAGGCCCAAAAGAAACATTGTTTCATTAAGAAACATTAGTGGGAAAGACAGAAAGAAACTGGAGAAACAGCAGCGATGGCTCAGGGGTACAGAACTCCCCTCGTATGCGGTAGGTACCGGGCTCGAATCCTGGTACCGCCGGGCACCCAGCGTTTTTTTAATGGGTCAGGTGTCCCTGGTTGAGCGCGGACCCTTGAAAGGGCATTTCATGTCTGGAAAGCTGCCTTTACTCTTGCGAGTGGCCCCTGACCCTTGTCCATCTCGCGGGGCCCCCGGCCACCATGCCGCGTTGCGCCATTGCGGGGGGTGAAGGAGTCTGGCGGCATGTCCTGCCACAGGCGGTTGTGAATTGAGCGTCAACCGTGGCTGTGGAAGGCACCATGTGCATTCATATGCCTTGGTGGCGCCGGGCACCTACCGGTAAAATAAGTACAAGCGACTCCTCGGCCTGGCGTTCGGCCCTTGTGTGGGACTTCAACGCTTGGGAAGTTCACCCGGCTTGCATGGGAAATCACCCCTATGGAAAGGGGCGGCTGCAAAAACGCAGGAACTTTTTGTTTGTTTTTCCAAATTCTTTATCTGTTTCAATGACCTACCACATCCTCCCCTTTGCTTTCCGAGGTTTTCTTGACTGCCAACCCTTATTTCTGTCTTATTTCAACGAGCCCTTCATTTTCCTATTCTGATTCGCTACCTGCATAGCGAGTGCCTCTGTTCCGGCAGTCTTGGTGCCATAGGCAGCTTAAGAGGCTTCAACGCTGGTCGACCACTCTCGACATGTCGTAGATATTCGAGTCACGGCCCGGGGGTTAAAAAAAGGTCCCCTTCACCCCAAGCAGTCCGAGTGGCGCTGGGTACAACCCTCAAGCACAGAAACAGAAATACGTTCACATAAATACCCCAGAAAGTGGAGGGGAAAATAGCCCCGCTGGTAGCGTAGTGGTCATCGCACCAGACCGGTATTGTGGAGGTCGTGGGTTCGGATCCCACCCGGCGGGCATTTTTTCTACACTTTCTTTCGCTCTTTCCAAATTCTTTATCTGTTTCAATGACCTACCACAACTTCCCCTTAGCGTTCCGAGGTTTACTGCCAACCCTCATTTCAGTCTTATACACACACACACACACACACACACACACACACACACACACACACACACACACACACACACACACACACACACACACACACACACACACACACACACACACACACACACACACACACACACATATATATATATATATATATATATATATATATATATAATGTTTTTACGAGGAAAATGCGAATTGCGAATAAGCAATCTATTTTCAGATAATTTCAGCTGACTGCCAACAGTCCAAGTCCAAGGAATCCAATGCAGCTCGTGCCAGTCTGCTTCTGGGCGATCTCTTCCCTATCCTTTCGGCTTGCCCTGCGCGCCCACTAATGAGGCACGTACCCACCATAGATGACGTGTGCGATGAACGTACCACCAAGTAATCTAGTCTAATGCTCTGTGAAATGTTCCGGGGGTTACGTAGCATGATTCTCTCCAGCAGGGTAAGCACCGTCCCAGTGCACATTTGAAACTAGGCTCAGGGATAAGGTACGACTAGTTGAGCTGCAGGGTCCAGTGAGGGTGGTGAGGGAGCAACGGCAGAAATTTCGTAGGTGACCGGTGTGATCATGCGCTTGATGCGATAGGGGCCCTTGAAGCGAGGCAACAGTTTTTCGGAGAGTCCAATGAGGCGGTATGGGGTACTGACAAGGGCCAAGGAGCCGGACGTAAAGTGGGCGGTACGATGTTGCTGGTCATAGCGGGGCTTATAAGAGGACTGGGAAGCCGAGCTCTTGGCATGGGCAACCTGGCGGGCCATATTAGCGTGAGAGACAGCATCACGAGCATGTTCTGTAGCCAGAGGTGTCACATCAGGAGGTCGGGTATCTAACGGCAGAGTGAGTTCACGGTCGTAGAGAAGAAAGAATGGAGAATAGCCGACTTTGTCATGGCGGAATGAGTTGTACGCGAACGTAACGTACGGCAAGAGAGAGAGAGAGAGAGAGAGAGAGAAGAAAACCTTTTTTATTGAGCTAAGTTTAGGTGGCATGGTTCCGAATTTCAGGTAACCATGTGCCATCCCTGCTCGACTGGCCCTCTCGACCAGCAGAAGTTCATCTTGAGGTAGGAAGCTGGACAGCAGTACCTCCCACTGCTCTGGGGTAGGGGAAGGAAAAGGGGCTGGCAAGCCTTGGTTTTCGACACACTCCCATAATATGTGCCGTAGATCGAGTGCCTGGTCTAGTACAGAATTTACACTGTGCGTCGAATTGTGTAGGAAATAACAGATGCATCCTGACTGGATGTGGAAACGTCAAAGTGACATCCCAATTCAGATGGCCCACAGAAACGTACATTGCGAGGATTTCGATGATAATCTTACTCAGTCTTTCAGTCAATCCATTTGTCTAGGGTGGTAGGCGGTGGTTAGCTTGTGCTTAGTGTGACAAGAGCGGAGAAGGTCGTCAACAATCTGAGACAGGAAGCGCCGGCCACGGACGCTGAGGAGCTGACGGGGAGTACCGTGGTGTAGGATCACGTTGTAAAGCAGGAAATCACCAATGCCTGTGGCACAACTGGTGCGTCGCATTTATATATATATATATATAAATATATAGCCTTGATGCCTAGGTAGCATAAGAGGGCTTTCCCGCCAGTTACCCACTCATGACAGGCTGTAGACGTTTGAGTCACGCCCCGGGGGTTGAAAAGAAGGGGGGGGGGGTTGTGGTTCGCGACGGGAAAATGAAAGGAAATTCACTGGGGATATTTTGAGCTCGGCAGGGAGCTCACCTGCATACAACCCAGTGCAGGGGAAGGGAAGTAGAGGGGGAGTGATAGGATAAAGTAGAAAGAGAGAGAGAGAGAGAGAGAGAGAGAGAGAGAGAGAGAGAGAGAGAAAGGTATAAAGAGAGCTGTCAGTCCTAGAACGCTGTCAGTCCGGGCACACCAGTCAATCACTGCACTCCGGGCTACAGCCGCTGCGTGAGGAAGGTCCCCTTCTCCCCGTGTAGTCAGAGTGGCGCTGGCTACCACCCTCAAGCGTCAGATACCCTTCTAGTAGATATAAATAGCCCAGAAAGTGAAGGAGAACACAGTCGCCCAGATAGCCGAATTGGTAAGGCATTCGAGATCTAATCGAAAGGCGTGGGTTCGGTCCGCACTCTGGGCGCGTGTTTTTGTTTCTTTCTTTCTTCCTTGTATTTAAAAAAAATCTTAACTTCATTAATCGTAGTAAAAAATAGAGCCTAACCACACTCCTATGCCTCCTTTGGCGTTGTAGACTGCCGACCTATGTTTCTGTATTTCCTCAACGAGCCCCTCATTTATTTACTATATATATATATATATATATATATATATAATCAGAATAGGATATCAAGGGCTCATTGAAAATAACAGAGAAGTAATAGTTGGCAGTGAAGAAACCCTCGGAAAGTAAAGGGGAGGATGTGGTAGGTCATTGAAACACATAAACAATTTGGAAAGAAAGAAAGAAAGTGGAGAAAAAATTCCCCCGCATTTCCCCGAGGGGGAGAATGTGAAAGTGCGAATGCACGGTTGTCGGCCCGCTTGCGGCGCTTGCGCTCGGCCCCCCGCAGCCCACCGCCTCGCCGCCTTCTCTTCCATCGGGTTTGTAGTATCACGTGTACACCACGCAGTTATCAAGCCGCTATAACGCCGCTGAGTCGCCAACGCACGCCGCTGACGACGTAGTTTGAATGCGTTAAAGATATAAGGCGCGTTACTGACACCGATATCAGCGTCGCGTCCGTGTATATGTGTTGTTTTGTCCTTTTCGGCAATAAAGAAAAAAAAAAAAAAAAAAAAAAAGTCGCGTCCGTGGCTTATTCGGTAGAGCGTCGGGCTGCGGCCCGCAAAGTCCTCGGATCGAAACCTGGCGCCGGATGCTGTTTCTTTTTTAAATATAGAGGAGCACTGCGGACGCCGCCGCCGCCGGCGGTGGATGGTTTGGGGTCGCTTATAAAGTGCATTCGCACTTAAAAATGCCCGCCAGGTGGGATCCGAACCCACGACCTCCAGAATACCGGTCTGGTGCGATAACCACTACACTACCAGCGGGGCGATTTTCCGCTCCACTTTCTGGGGTATTTATGTTTAGGTATTTTTGTTTCCTGTGCTTGGGGGTGGTAGCAAGCGCCACTCGGACTTGTCGGGGTGAAGGGGACCTTCTTTTTAACCCCGGGGCCGTGACTCGAGTGTCTACGACATGTCGAGAGTGGTCGACCAGCGTTGAACCCTCTTAAGCTCCCTATGGCACCAAGACTGACAGAACAGAAGCCCTCGCTATGCATGTAGCGTATCGGAATAGGAAATGAGGGGCTCGTTGAAATAAGACAGATATAAAGGTTGGCAGTGAAGAAAACTTCGGAAAGCAAAGGGGATGATATAGTAGGTCATAGAAACAGATAAAGAATTTGGAAAGAAAGAAATTGGAGAAAAAAAAACAGAAAAAATGCCCGCGAGGTGGGATCTGACCCCACGACCTCCAGAATACCGGTCTGGTGCGATAACCACTACGCTACCGGCGGTGCTATTTTTCCCCTCCACTTTCTGGGGTATTTATGTCAATGTAATTTTTTCCTGTGCTTGGGGGTGGTAGCCAGCGCCACTCGTGCTACTCGGGGTGAAGGGGACCTTCTTTTTAACCCCCGGGCCTTGACTCGAGTGTCTACGACATCTCGAGAGTGGTAAACCAGCGTTGAATTCTCTTAATGGGGTCCTGAAATACCTTCCGCCGATGCATGGATGTACATGTACCCAAATAAAGCAATGTATTTGCAATCTCCTCCCGCAAGAATTTTGTTAAAGCGATGAGTATTAGCTGAGAAATCGTAAATCAAAAACCGCGCATTATCGTCGCCCCGCGTTTCCTCCTCCTTTCGACTTACTCTCCGCTGTTGACGGCGCGCAAGCCTTGCCTCCCATGATGCTGCACTCCGCAGCGGTGACGTAATTCCGCTATTCCGCTGCTCAGGCTGTCGTCTGCTACGGGCAAGCTTTGTTGACACCATCCCGTACGCCGCTCAAGGCTGGAAAAGCGAACGAAAAATCTGGCCGAATGTATGCGGCGGCCTGACCTTGCCCTTTCGCGGTTTACAGCCGGTAAAAGGCTTGTCTATAACACAGCGTTCGTACTCTCAGCCCTATCCTGCCCTGCCGGAGCGGGATTGGAATAAAACTACTGCGGAATTCTGAAGTCTTAGCCCTTAGCTTTTGCCTCCGACATGTTTGGAACGAGTATGTTTCCGCAGTTTTCGAATGTAGCTCGTTGAAGTCGAAATCGCTGTTATAGACAAGCGTTTTACCGACTGTACGTTGCTGGCGGCACATGACTTTTTATCGGCGGCGAACTCGCAGCCGCACCGGCCGCACGGGGAGGGCGGGAGGGTCGTGCGCTCGTTCCCTTGATGCACCGCGCACTGTTTATCCAAAAAGCGCCGTATCAGATGTGGCCCCGCTGGTGCCGGGTCTTATTTTGCGGCGGTGGTAATTCCTGCCGGCGGCATGTGAAAAAGTCATTAAACCGACACAGAACCCGTGCACAAAACGCTTCAATCATGTGACCAGTTTAAGGTCCCTGAAAGAACTAAGGTAGCGCCAACTGCTCCCTCCTTCTCCGCTGCCCTCCTCTTTTTTCTCTCCCCTCACCCGCGGCGCCGCCGTCCCTTTAACTCCGCGGCGGGGCCGCCATATTTGTTGGCCACTTGAGAGCAGACGCCCTCGCTACGCTTCAGGGCGCTCGCTGCAGTTTGCTCTTGTTTTCGCGCCGAAATCGCTCTTTGGTAGCATTTATAGGATTTCTAGAGCCCCGTTTTACCAACACGCACTGAGTGATAGTGTTTTGTTTTATATTTTTGTCTACAAGGGGATATTTGCGGGGCGGATGCCGCTGGCGCATACGCACAGCGCGGTTTTTGTTTACGTGTGCGGCATTCTGTAACACCTCAGGATAGCTCGTGAATGCGAAAGGATCGAGCGTTGACATTTCAAACTGCTCTGTTACGGTAGTTCCGTTCTTGCATTCGCGTGACTGTGGTCGTGCAATCACTGCACAGAGGTCTTGCGCACGGTTCGCGGCAGTATACAGTGCGCTTCATTCGCAAATGCCGTACGTAGTTCGAGCGCTGCGCTGGCGTCCTTGCACTCGCCTTTCTTGCGATAATTGTGTATCCTCAGCGGCGTTCACTCTGCGCCCGCTTTTACTAACGACCTACAGCCTACCTTAATTCCGCACAGTTTAGAGTGCTTTGCCGTTTTTGTAGAAATGTTTCCTTCACCTTCATGTCGTTATAGGCTGCTGTGAGTAGACTAAAAACATACACATGCTGTTGTGCGTGTGTGCACGTACAGCGACGTGAAAAGCCCCTGCTTCCCCGACTTCGCAGCCGGATACACTAAACTACACTCGCGGCCGTACGTCCATGTGCGAATCTAGTGAAAAACGCAGACTTGTAATTCTGTGAATACGCGCCAGAGAAGACTGCGATCAATCGATCGGGTAAACTGAAATTACAGATTTGTGGCCTCTTATTTCTCATACGAACCAGAGATCGAGTCCCTCTAGGTACAAGTTATGTAACTAGTTACTGCAGTTAATTAATCATGCAATACGTTTTTTCACCGGGCGCGGTCGTTTACAGCCGTTATTAATGGAGGCGCCTGGACAGAATTGTTTTGTGCTGGGATATATTCTGGCAGATTTGTACATTGCACTAACACAGGGACACACCCGAAAGAAATTCGAAAGAGGACCAATGTCACGATGATTATCAAGATAAAACAATAAATCACAAAAATGAATTGGTGCCAGCAAATAGATATTTTATTGGAACAAACGTCCGTAATAACGTCGTGCAGGTGGCTTGTGCTGCTGACGTGGCTTCCCGTGAGAAAAAATGTTGGGAGTGGCATTTGGGTTTAGTTTTTTTAACGCCAAGCTTCTCCAATATCCGTTGCTCAAATTGATCCGTGAAATAATCCTATTGAGAAGGGAAAAAAAATGTGGCTACCGAGTTTGAGATGCGCCACAAACACTCCGCAAATATAGGCAATAATGCATTGCAGAAGGGAGTTAGTGACTGTTCTACCGTAGCATGGTCAAATTCGTGTTCGCGCATCTGCTCAGTGCCGCGTCCGCTCAACTCGCTACACTAAACCCGTTTAGCAAGCGCTTTGCTGGACAAAAATACGTCTGCTGAAAATAATATAGTCGCCCAGTGTGTTTTGGTTCAAATCGCAATGACTGGATACGCTGCGCCATTGACTACTAAGATGAAGTAAGCGCGCACACTGCAAATGTACGGCATCACGTGTAATGCAAACGTAAGTCGTAATTAACGTTCCTCACGGAAGAAAGGGCGTACAGCCGTTACGGTGCGAATATGCATTTGAAGTGCTCATTCAAACGTGCGCGAATTTAATAAAGCGATAACAGAAATTGCGCATCAAACGTACGTCAACGGCGCGGTCACTATATTAGCTGACCTTAAATTGTTTTACCTAGCCGCAATTTTTTTTTCTCGCAACAGCCTCAATTTGCGCCGCACCGACCAAGCCCATATTACGCAGCAAATCACTCCGATGTCATAACAACGGGATTATAATACCACCCGGGTAGCTAACACACAAAACATGACTTCACGCCAAAAAGAGCGTACACGCACTCGGAACGCACACGATACATGGTCAGACGCAAGCTGCCGTCGGCCAAAACAAGCATGAATTCAGGTGAACAATTCTCGCGTCACGAAAACCTTACGACAACTGACTGAACATGCTACGCCGCTGATATTGATGCTAGAAGTTAAGCGCGCACATGACAAATACACGGCCTCTTATCCAAACCAAAGCTTACGACGGGACGAACTCGGATCTGCGCGCAATGCCTACTCAGAACAAAGCTTGGACGACGGTCGCGAAGGGAATAAGCATTTCTTCGTAAGTGACCGCTCAAGCTCGCGCAGAATTTAACAGAGCAAGAACAAGCATTCAGAAACTTACCTCGCAAAAGAGTGATGGTAGCGTCGGCCTGAAGTATGCCCGTTCAAATCTATGCAACCAAACTTTTCTCCTTTCTGCGTCGCGTTTCCCGGACGGAATAACGAAGTCTTGTGCCCTGCCTGACGATATTCGCGCTGCCTAAGGCACAACACATCGACACCGAGAAGCAACCTAAAACGACACCGGTGCGACATTTTTTCGAAACGAGCAGCTAATTCTTACTTTGCTATTAGCTGGCGCCTACGATAAAGCCGGTACTGAAGCACGGTGGCGACGGTGGCTCGGAAGCCAGCAATGGCGTCGCAGCGGTGGCGTTGCGCAATGTCCCAGCCGGCGAGGCATCGGCGAGGCGACCCGGCGGCGGAGCAAAAAAAACAAAACCACGTGACTTTTCCCTTGGCCAATGGCGCGCGGCGTTCGCCGGCGAAAAAGAAAATGGCAAAAAACGAAGTAAGAGAGGAGCGCGGGCGAGGGCGAAAGGCGGTGAGATCTAAAGATGGCGCTACCTTAGTAATTTTAGGGACCTTAGACCAGTTCAGCTTGGGGCGACGCGTGGTGGAGAGCGGCAACGTTGGCAAAACATGCTCCGTCGCGGCTCTGAGCTTTCTAGCGCTGGAGCTAGCTCCATTTCTTTGACAATCTCAAACATCGGTTGCCTTGGCAACAAGGCACAAACCACTCCAGAAGTCAGTTACGGTTGCGTGATCCCGGTTCAGCTTCGGGCTCCACTTTGCGACATGTGGGCACTGCAGGCGTACCACTCACTCCCATTGGCAAGTGCGAGATGCGTTTGGCATTGCAGGAGGCGATGGCGCGATGGTGTGTGTGTTGTGGACGCCTTTGTTTCGCGATGAAATGCGACGTTGTGCTTCTGCGGGTGGATAGTGCTTCCCATGGCCTGGATTATCTTTCTCCAGCGATGGTATGTGCAGTGTGCGTGGCTAAAAGCCATCGGCTTGTGCGCCACAGTTAAGTGACTTGCTGTTCGTCCCAGCAAACCGCGCGCGAGGTGAGTACCGAATTTACGACGGGCAGGAGGCAACCCATCCTCTGTCAATCGTGGTTCAGACTTTCAACGCATGTTGTGACGTTGTGTTCGTTAGAAACGCATCTCTAAATTGTTTTGAAGTTGAATAAAATGTATGCGTCAAACCCGGGCATTCGGCTCAGGGCGTTCTCTGCGATTGCACGAAAGAAGTGCCACGGGGCTTCAACGCTTTCTTTATGGAACGTACTCAGGTAAGAGAATATCCATGTCGTGTTATGGCCGTGTTGCATTCAATACAAACGGTTAAGCGTTTGTTTTACACTTGTTTCGTTTGTCGTAAAATGCCCAAGCACTCCGGCACTCCGGCACTCCGCTGGCAGATCAGCCGGCGAGCCGACGCTGAGCAGACGACTCATCTCTTTGCCGGAAGTGCGTGAAAAAGCCGCCCAATAGCAGGATGTCTAGCTCATGACGAACATCTGGGAATCGATGATGTAGACATGTGAAGATGGCGGCGTCCAAAAACACGAAGGAAAGGGTGAGAAAAAAACGACAAACTTTGCAACAAAAGTGTGAGCTTTCCGCTGCGCGTAAAAGAGTAATACTTGGCACAGAGGACGTTGACGACCCAATCTAACGGTTGCGCTAGTTCATTTAGTGTGCTCAAAATGCCTTTCAGGGCCCCTTTAAGCTTCCTATGGCACCAAGACTACCAGAACAGAGGCCCTTGCTATGCATGTAGCGAATCAGAATACGAAATGAGGGGCTCGTTGAAAATAACACAGCAATAAGAGTTGGCAGTCAAGAAAACCTCAGAAAGCAAAGAGGAGGATGCGGTAGATCCTTGAAACAGTTAAAGAATTTGAACGAAAGTAAGTAGAGAGTATATATAAATATATATATATATATATATATATATATATATATATATATATATATATATATATATATACAGAAAGATGGGTCGGCAGTCTACAATGCCAAAGGTGGCATAGGGGTGTGGTTAGGGGCTCTTTTCTTTTTGACTACGGTTAATTAAGTAAACATTTTTTTAAACATACAGAAGAAAGAAAACCACGCGCCCAGAGTGGGGACCGAACCCACGCCTTTCGATTACATGTCGAATGCCTTACCAACTCCGAATTGGTAAAGCATTCGACATGTAATCGAAAGGCGTGGGTTCGGTCCCCACTCTGGGCGCGTGCGCCCGAACGGAACGGTTTGGGCGCACAACAGGTGGGGACGTGCGCAACACCCTCTCTCGCCACGTTAGGTTCGCGCGCAAGAACAGGTGGGGCGCTCGCATCGCGCTCTCTCGCCGCGGTCGGTTCGCGCTTAAACCACATATGTCGTTCGCGCGCGCTGCGGTCGCTAACATCTGTGGCGTGATCGTGACGTCAGCATCACGCGTTCGCGTGGTGGCGATTTCGGCGCTATAACACTCTCTCGCGAGGGGCATTGGATAGGATTCGATTGGATTGGCTTGGATTGGAGTGGATTAAAGTGGATTGTGTTGGATTGTGTTGCGTCATAGCCGCGCCACGTTGCGTCATAGCCGCTCCACGTTGCGTCATAGCCGCGGCAGGGGGTTCACGGCACGTTTCACCATCGACTTCATCGACAATGTCTACACTGGAAGACAACAATTACAACAACAACAACAACCAATACGTAATCCATACGACTTCCAAGCTCACCCCCCCCCCTCTGCAGAAATGCTCTGCATTTGATCGTGCCCCTCGCGAGGGGGATGTTTCTTTTTCAATTTTTTTATAGTTGCTCTTTTTCTGTGCCCGACCTGCAAACTGTCTCTAGTAGTTCTGCAGCCGTAAAGGAATTATATTTTCTTTCTTTCGTCGCTGCCGCGTTCGCTGACTCGGTTACGCGGATATAAACAGACGCCGCTCCCGCGAAGCCGAGATAACGGCTGTCAGAGGGCTGCTCTCAAAACGACCGAAACCCGCAGTTGCCGTTACCACTCAAATTCACTTCGTCATGTCCCTGCCAATCCCTACCGGTAGAAGAGAAACTTCCGCAGTTGGAACGCTGGCTTGAGCCCATATTTGTTTTTCAGCTTGAAAGGCCACCCGAACGACTTTTCGACGAAGTCTTTCGCGCCTAAGTATGCGCCATCACCGGTTGCCGGTTTATGCGTGCACGTTTGCCGGGTAGAAATAGGGGGGTGTGAACTCACAGCTAGGCTTCATGCCGGTACCGATGAAATGCCGGTTGTGCTGGTGGGAGATTTAGATATCGAAATCACATGGCTAAATGCGGTTAGTCAGCTGTCCTTCTCAATCGAGTAGTTCAGTTGTGGGTTGATGTGTTACAGACACATCTTATAACACACACAGTAAGATGCATACGAGGGGGAAGGAAAACGGACAGCCACATGTTTGTACGCGAGAATAGAGCTCAGGAACATCCTGGTTTTAAATCGTTATGGGACAGATACATGCCGTTCGTTTGGAGGAATGCTGACAATCTCATTTTGCAATTTCTTTATGCAATCTCATAACAGAGGAACTAGGCGGTGGAAGTTTCTGATCTTCGCTAACACATGGGACCCAACAAGCAAACCATGAGATGAACGTATTTAAATAAAATGGGGAGACATTCAGACATCAACAGCACGCTTGTAAACACTATGTAAAGGCTGTTGATACCGTTGTTTTGCAACACAGATGGCTTTGCCTACCGCAAGAGGTGTTAAGAGATGGTATGGTCTATTTCTGTGGAAAAAGCGCGGTAATGAATTCGAATTAGCAATCAAGATACCGGAAGAAACCTATTGTCGGATTGAAATTCGGAGGAGACATCGAAATCGTCACGGTGGCAAGAATATTCTGTAAATGTGTGTGCATGTATGCGACGGGGAAAGCGGGATCCTGATTGTTGGAGGTGCAATGTTAGCTTTATGATGGCGCTTGAAGTGACCGGAAAAATTCCTTGGGCACTTAGATCTGCTTACGTGCTTTGAATGCAAAGACATCGCTCCAAACGGAAACACCTATAAAAAAAATGGGCGCCAATCCATGGTGTGGAGGTGGTTGGAAAGTAAAGCTGTAAAGGACACCCACAACAGTTGCCCTTGTGACGTCGCTTGATTTCACACACGTGCCGGTAAGAAGAGAGAAACCAGAGATTCTGCACGCCGTTGCCTGGGATTCGCACGGGCGGCGTCCCGGACGAAGGAGCGTTGGCCGGGCTAGAGCAGCGGATGCCACCGCTGTAGCCCAGCCGTGCGTCGGTGGACAGAAAACGGAGAGAAGCGTGTTTCGAAGGGTGGGACAACGAAATTAAACGGTCCTGATGTGCTAGCGCGTGGCTACAGCACCGCGCGTCACAAGGGCAGACACCAAAACAATCCGGCATGTCGGCTTAGTGATTCCCATTCATACCGATTTAAACTAGTTAGTTTAGTAAGCTTGACAATTGTGAGAAAGCTGAGGGAACTTTTATAATCGCTATTTGTCAGAACCAGTTGCTGCTTTCGCCTTTTGTAATACCCGTTAAAACGGAACCGAATTGGTATTTGCCAATTTAAAAAAGGGAGTCCCCTTCAGGGCAAGCAGTGCGCGAAAGGTAGCGCTTTTCTATCTGCCAGATGTCTGTGTGTAGACTCTACATTTTTTTTTTCGGCCCTGCAAACCAATTCTTAACGTATCTTCTCCGTAAGACCACATAATTTTATCAGGTCCGGGTTACGCAGTAGGTGCTGTCGAAAAAGTTAGTCAAGCCGCTGGAAGGAAGCGCGGAATGGACACGAGGCTGCGCCAGAACAGGCCCAAAACAACCGTCACTAAAGCAGACGAAAAATCCAACGTAATGGTCGCGCCGACTCGCCCGGCGGCTCCGGCGCACGCGGAACGCTGGGTATAGCCGCCTATCGCCGCGCCATCTACACTGTGAGGGGTAAAACCGCCCCCCCCCCCCCCCCCCCCCCCCCCCCCCCCGTGATCCCATCATCGTTGGGAGTTTCTTGTCCCGCACGCCACGAAATAATGGTAGAGGTAGAAAGCTTTGTTTTAAAATTTTCTCTCTGCTACATTGCGCCTGTGGCATGCAGGTTCCGAGTTCCGAAGGGTCTGTGGTCGTGTAGCAACCTAACCCTATATAACGCGGCCCGACCAACCTTGCCTAACCTAACCCAATCTAATCTAATAGAATCTAACTTTGTCCATTATAACGTTAGTTAAGCGACAAAACCGGTCATTCAAAGCTCTTAAAACTAAACTCTAACCAAACTAAAAAAATCGTTTAAAGAAACAACGTATTAACAAAAACAAGGAAAGTGTGGGCTCTAACGTTAGGCCTCTGGATCCCGACGCTCCGACGCATTCGGTGCACTATTATGCCAGACATTATACTTCCTGCTAACATATACTTGAAATGTCCTATGCCGTTGGACGGCACTTCAGGCATGGCTTCGGCGCTGAGCTGGAGGTCCCCCAGACGCCCGTATAGGCTCTGGGTTAGACAATATAACGCATTCTGTTTGAAGTTTGTGCTGTGTGTGTCACTTGTCGTCCACGTTGGCGTTACTTTGCGAAACCCTACGCAAGTAAGAGCCCCACAGAAGATTTAGAAGTTTAATGAACCACAGGCTATGGAGATCAGTGTTGCGGAATGGGCGTCCCTATTCCATTCCAATTCCATTCCGGGGAATTACATATTGCCTAAATTCCATTCCTTTCAATTCCTCGGAATGCCGGAACATCGCCCATTCCCACTCCGGGAATTGCCGGGCAGTTCAATTCCATTCCTCTAATTCCTCAACTATTTATCCGGTGATTATCAAGTTACCAATGAACCCACCATTAAGCTGATGTTATTACACGCGTTAAGAACTGTTAAAATACGCAAAACACGTAACCCAGGTCGAGGGATAGTGGCTTTGTGGCATATCTCGTTCAGTGCAATCACCCTACTAATTCCCACAGGGGCAGTTCTCCAGGTAGACATTATAGTATTTGCATGGTCAGCACGTCTTTACGAGTTGTGATGCTTTAATATTGTTTAAGTGTGAATGTGTTAATGCTAATGCGATGACATGTTCTATTTTTGTGCTGACAAAAGTATGGTTGAAGAAGACATTATATTCCTCTAGCAGTTAACACGCGTATGGAGCGGTCGTGAGCATGGTTAGAACTATAATTTTGTTAACGAGGAACAGAACCTCCGGATCTGGTGGTATCAGTTGGAAGAATTACCGCTCGAGCACCTTGTCCTCCCTTTGCACCAAATACGGATCACGGGCCGCACAGGTCAGGTCGTCAGCACTCGCGCATGTCAAGAGCGCCTTGAAAGCACGGATAGGTTCAGAACTTCCTGTGTTTGCGAGTGCGCAGGTATGCAATGTCGCCCTTGCCGAAAAGCTTAAATACGTGCGTCAGGTATCATTCACTGCTTTTTCCATGAGTGAAACTTAAGCGCAAAATTTTTCACAGGGACGAGAAAGGGAACGACACAGGCGACACATCCACTGCGCACGAGCGAAAGTTCAGGCTGTGCTTAGAGTATGCGCGACCTTTGTATGGGTGTCTCGATGAGAACCAATGCGAAGGGAGAATTATTTTTTCTCTCGTTAGTGTATACTGGGATAGTGCATTGGTTCGTATACTAATCTTCGTCTTGTTTTTTTTTTCTTATAGAAATTGGGAGATTGTTCACACTTTAGCAACACGCAACCTTTGGCTCTAGCTAACTGAAGAAGGACTTAGAGAATGCGTTGTTGCCTTGGACTCAGCAAAACTGAGTCCAAGGCCTGCACGACTAATTGCATAACTGAGGCCTGTATAAATCATTTGAGGAGTTGCATGCAGTGGATGGAGTAGCAGTGAAAGTTCCCCAAGTGTCCTCTGGTCTGGGCGATCAACCGAAAGAAAATATGTAAAAAAAAATGATAACGATAATAATAGAAGGACACGTTCGGCAGCCGGTCAGTCTAGTGTTGTGGAAATCCCTACGCCAGAAAAAAGTGCGTAGGTGTCCTCGTTGATATATTGTAGGGTTTAACGCGCCGACGCAACGCAGGCAATGAGGCGCACCGTAGTGGAGGGCTGCGGATTGTTTGACCACTTTAGGCCGAAATCTGGTACACACGGGCGTTTTTACTTTTCGCCTCCATCAGGAAAGCGGCCGCCGAGGCAGAGAATCGAACCACGACCTCGCGCTCAGCAGCGCAATTAGGTCTCCTCGTGAATTTTATATGCTGCAATAAATGTCTCAAGCTGCCGTGAAAGGTCGAAAAAAGTTTATTTTGGTTTCATTCATCAAAATTACATAACAAAATGGTGTGAGCCAAATGGGCGCTTCGCTGTTCAGTTCTGAAAACATGAAGTGTAAATGACGGCTGCTTCAACGATCAGTTCTAAAAAAAAAGTAAACTAATACACTTGCATTCTGCCTGCGTGTTGCGCTTGACCAACGAGCTGCTTAAAAGAGGTGTTTGAGAGCCGGTTTCGCTTCGCTGTCTGTCACTAAAAGAGATACCATGGAAAATACGCGTTCCACGTCAGCTGACATCACATTTACAACTGAAACTGCCCTTGCGGATCGGGGAAAGCAAGGGAAAGTGGCTAGCGTTCGCTTTCCGTTAGGTCGGAACCATTTAGGAACAAAGCTTGCCGCGTGCAGCTTGCAGGCGCAGGCGTGACCGCAGTTCCTATCACATGGGCTCTCCTGTTTCGGGTGGATTCTCGAACCAATATTTTAGGCCTTCGTAGACGCTGCTTCGGGCAAAGGCGTCCAATGTCTAGACAGGAGGGCCAGTATTGCAAAACGTCCTGGGGGAGGAGGAGGGAGCGCGAAGGGAGGTGGGGCGTAAGCGGATATGCGAAATTCCGCAGTGAACACAAGCAGCGCGCCAGCGTTCCGATGACTCAGAGGTGGGATGCGATCACCGACGGTCCGGACGCAAAAAACAAAAGTCAAGCGTGGGGAGACAACTCGCAGCCGGTGCGAAGGCGCCTCCAAGGTGAGGCGAAGTTGGTGGGATAGATAGGGGGGGATGCCATCGCAGTAGTTTCTCACGACGGATACCAACGGCTTAGAGCCGCGTTTATTAGGCGGAGAATCGCGACGAACTTCGTAGCCGCGCTGTATATAAGGACATAATTGTAGTAGAATCGCTGCTTATAAATATATCGTGCTTGTAATCAGCCAATCGATTTTAACAGTACTGAGTTATTGTTAAATTCAAGGCTCCGGCTTACTAATGTTTCAACTTGGGCTGGTGGGATCTTTTGCATATCTTTGCATATTTTGACAAAAAACAGCGCGTAGAAGGAAAAGTGCGGTTTATTTTGGGGAAAATAAATGTAATTCCATTCCCATTCCATCCCGGGTAAAATGCGCTTAATTCCATTCCAATTCCATTCCTTCAAGTATTGTCGCCATTCCATTCCCATTCCATTCCGGGGTCGCGAAAATGTGGAATGATTCCGGATTCATTCCAATTCCGGACTGGTAACTCCGCAACACTGATGGAGATGCGCGCTTGCTCAGCTTTCCTGTTGTGGTTTTTTCAAACGAAGCTGGTATTGATTGGCGTACACCGAAACGCCTTGAGGCAAAGTGAACCGTTTATCCACGTGCTCTAATGACGATTATGCTCTTGAAGTGTTTGGAACCTACCTACTCGGAAGGATTGGCCATGGATAAAGCGTTAACTGCGCCAACTTTATCCACGTGTTCTGCAGGCGCAGCTATTGCTTTCCGTTCGCAGCTCGTGCGGTCGCGCGCCCACAGTTGTACCGTTACATTAGGACACAATATGACTAAATCAGCGTCACCCCTCGCATCACGACACATCACAGGTGCGGTCGCTCGCTCTCGTCGGGCATTTCGCTTTCTAGCGTGGCCTGTGTAGGCCGCGCGTTGTTCGGTCCGTGGAAAAGCTGGCAGCCATTGAAGAACGAGCAAACGTATACCAAACATTCGTGTTCGGATAAAGCGTAACGAAATGAAAAGTTTCGTATGGGTCGAATGATGGCAATTTGGGTCCTCATTTTGATCACTATATTTTGATTTTGGCTGGAGTGTTTTCGTTTTTTGTTTTTGCGGTCATTGTAGTTTGATTGAGGTCGTTTTCGGTAACACTGAGGTCAAGCTTCGCGTGCGCCCCATTTTTGGAGGGAAGGGGCTTGCTGATTTCTTTTTGGGTTGATGATGGCGCGCGGGACACACAGTAAAGATTTTGGGGCGCGCTCTACTTTTGTGTTCCTGCTGCAGTGTTCTTAAGCCGATAGTATTTCTTGGGCTACCTAAAACATGAATAATATTGGTCGGTCTGTTTCTGCCAATTAACACATACAGCTACGCGGTGGTCAAGGTGAAGTCATGGAAGTCGAAGAATAAGAGCAGGAAGCATATATAGGCAGGACCGTTCCAAACTGCTCAAAGTGGCAGTGTGGCTCGTATGTCCTTACTATCCAGCGCACAGGGAAACTTAGGAATAATTGAAGCAAACTTAAAGTACACACCGCAGAGTTCCGGCATCCTTATAAATTTGCCATTGGACTCAACAGTTGACAACCTGATTTTCACTCCGATTTCATTTGTGACTCCGAATTCATTTGTGGATAGTTCAGCCGTCGGCGAACATGTTACTGTAGCAAGAAATATTGGCAGTGGTACTACTATTGTTATTTAAAAATTGGCCGGTGGTTTTGCTGTAACAAATAGACAAGAGGGATGTTCTGTTTGATTGATTGTAGGGCTTAACGTGCCGACGCAACGCAGGCGATGAGGCGCGCCGTAGTGGAGGGCTCCGGATTAATTTTGACCACCTGGGGATCTTTAAAGTGCGCCGAAATCTCGTACACACGGGCGTTTTTGCTTTTCGCCTCCATCAGAAAAGCGGCCGCCGCGGCCGCCGCGGCCGCGGACGCCTTAGCCACTGAGCCACCGCGGCGGGTAGGGATGTTCTGTGAGGAGGTACGTACAAGCCCGGCACTTAAGGGGACATGCAAAGAGTTAATGCAAAACCGATTCGATGTAAAAAGTGAATGCGGACCGACCTATAAGATACCAAACCACTTTTATGGACGGGAAGTTTGCGCAGAACTGAGCTGAGAGAAAAATTTGCAAAAAGCATAACGGGTCTTGGAACAAAATAGTGGCATTGCTGGAGGTCAAACCCAGGGTGTTTTTTTCCAAAACCAGCGAATCTACCTCTTGTCTACTGATGAGAAGAATAGACGAAGGGTTCCAAGCTAAGCAGTAGATGGCGCTGGTTTGAAACAGGGAATGTCGGGCTTGCACCCACCAGGGAACAGTATCTCTCCAGGGAATTTCGGTGGAAAGGAGATTTTTTGTAACAAATTTCTCACCAAAGTCAAGGTTAAGGGTTTAGTTTTGGAACATTTTGAATATACCATCTATGCCACAGCATGCACCGCGGTAGCTCTTTCAACACGCGCGATGCCGACTTCACGACCAATGGTTTGAATAAACAGGCATTCTCCCGGCGAGGCGTAGCCGATAAGGCATGGGTTTCTTACGCCAGAGAACCGAGCTTTCACGCCAGCCCAGGTATTTTTTATTCCATCTTAAAAGAGAATTCACACACGCGCGGGAGAAATCCAATTTGACGATTGTAGGGGCATTTTATTAACCCTCACTGGTGCAGATCAGTGCAGTGTCATGCAGACCAGTGCTGAGTGCTACTGGTGATATCAATTAGTAAAAAAAATCAACATATGCTGCACTGCTTGCACCAGTGCAGACAGTTCAGGTAAAAAAAATACCTCTAGTAGCATGACAGCAGTAGTCTTGGTGGACTGCGGATGTGACAGGCCTGCTTTTCTTGGTCAACCGCTGTAAATTATGAACATCCTTGCGAAGTTTAAAATTCGACGAGCTATCTATCCATCTCCAAATATGTGTCAGCGACCTAGAATTAGTTTGCTGCGATGTACGGAGGTAAATTCCTTAAAAAATCTAATAATATTACGTGCGTTAGGGTGTAGTGGTTAATAGATAATAGTAGTCATGAGCAATTGTATTGCTATCGTATTCGCAATCGACTACCAAATCTGCGCTGCCTTCGAACTAAGATGCTCTTTCTCACCAAGAAAACAGTAAAGCGGTATAAAATATTATGTGGAAATATTTCACGCGGTGCGCTAGTTAATGACATTAATCCGAAGTTAGAAAGGCTATGAGTCTCCCTTCTATTGGGAACCCGTAAAACTTTTTATTTTTGCAACCGTCTCGATGCTTCACTACAGGAAGGCATTAACATCAAATCAGATATTTTGCTGTTACATTCTCCACGCCCCTTTACAAAAAAAAAAAAAAAAATTGGTGATATCGTTGGGCCCCAATGCTTCATTATTGTCTACATCAAACAAAGTACTTCCAAAATGGCCTCGGTAGTTGTATTTATTGCGTTTATTGTACTATTTTCCAGGATATCAGCTCGTGTATCATAATATCTTTATTTTCGGGAACATCGAGTGAAGAAGGTGGCAGATATTACAATTCGCCCTTTTCCATTCTAACGATAGTTCAGTACTCTGCTTTTTGTGTGTAAGGGCAAAGGACCTTTGTGGGTTACCCACTACTGTAGTGTGATTAAAGAATTGCCCGCTTGAATATTTTGTTCTGGTCTTGATGTCTGGGATAACAGTTGTGAACTTCAATACATTGATATTGACAATCGTTTGCTGGACAGTTTCCAGGATCATTCAGCTTTTCGATTTGTGTGTAGACATTATCCAGGGGTCGATTTGGATATTCGTGGAAGCACTTATAAAATTAAGTTACTCAGCAAACAATAGCGTGCCTTAGCATATATTTATCGCGTTATCTGCTTACGCTCGACTTACGCGTGATTGCGGGAATCGTCTGCGGATGCAAAAGCAGTAACCGTGAACGGTAACCTATCGCTAAACATTTTACCGCCACCACAGAGCAGCGGGCAGCTGCGAAGCATACCCTAGCGTCTTGGCTACAGCAAATGTTTTTCTGTCAGCGCCTGATTCTTGGCACAGCTAATGAAAGCTACCTTTTTTGATGCTGTAGTTTATGTCATTGTTGTTGAACGGTGAGCTTTCTCAAATTGGCGAGCAGTATGTACGCCTCTACTATGACCCGCATGCCTTAGATAGGCTGAATAAGTTGCCGAGCTTGTGGCGCAAGCTCATATGTGACCATTCTTTTAACCACCCGCAAAACGGCGAACCTGTTTTCGGCCAACGTCTTGCGCCAGGCCCAAACGCAGGCACTCTGCGCCACAATCATTATGTATTCACATGACGGAGTAGCATAAAGAACAGAGCAGTTGGCGTAAATGTGTGAAACGGAACGACAGAGACTCCCTAAATGTCAGCCAGGAGCACATTGACCCTTTCACAAAAGCCGCTTCTAAGATTCTTGGTAGGGCCAGTTGGTTCATGGCTGCAAAAACTAAAAAGAGCGCGAAGGACGTGGACAAAGAAACACAGGTAGACAGGACGAGCGCTCACTATCAACTCACTAGCACTGAGTTGGTAATGAGTGCTCGTCCAGTCTACTTTTGGTCTTTTTTTTTGTCCACGTCCTTCGCGCTGTTTTTAGTTTTTGCAGCAGATTATAGTCGCTCTGACACCAAACGTGCAAAAAAGTCGTGTCCTCAAAGCGAGAGTGATGCGCGCCCCTCAGATAAACTAGAACCGCCTTGTATAAACATACAGTGCAAGATGGGGAAAAGAGAAATATTGGTGAATGGAAGAAAACAGAAAAGAGAAATATAGAAACAAAGAAAAGAAATACCCGCCAAATAGGAGAAAGAGAGCCTTATAATAAGTTGCTACAAGTGCCATCAATTTTCACAACTCAAAACTGACTGACATGGCCAATTGTGTTTCAATAAGGCGAGCCAATTTACACGCGTTTGGTTTTTTGGAAACACATCCGTGATGTTTCTAAGCATGAGAGCATTCATTCCTTGAAAACAGGGAGGCAAGCGGCAGAATATATTCATCCAGGAATACGCCTGCAAAAACAAGGAATAACACAAGTACATTTATACACTACCATGGATGCAGTTCAGAGAGAGAGAGATAGGGAATAAAAACCTTTATTCACAAGTTTATCGGTGTAGATTGGTGGGGACTCCGTTCCTGGAAGGGGGAGGGGGGGGGGGGTCCTCTTGTACGGGATGCCGATGTCCTTCGTGGCTGTTGCGATCATTACTGTTACTGTTTCTGTCTCTGTCTCTGCGATCATTACTGTTATACGACCCTTGCTGCTATTACAAATCAAAAGGAAGACATAAAAATCATCGCAATTCTTTCATAAGGGCTTTTAAGTGCAGAAATAAAATGCCACCAGTAAAACACAAACAAACAATCAAATAATCTAAGCGCAAAAAAATTGTGTTAGAAACCGTGCATGACGTTGCCAATTGCCAACATGAAAAGCCCGGAGGATAACTTAGGCAGAGCAAAAGAAATGCGTTCGCATAAGCAGCAAATACGAGGTTTCTGGTAACTGGTGCGCAATCACTTAACAAGGCCGGAGGTTGTCTCCTTTTCGGTCAGATTTTATTTTTCTACACGGACAGAAAGGAAAGTTTATCTCCACATAAATTTGCTATCTGCGACGATGTTAAATTTGTGAATAACGTAAGATTCGGGAACTCAGGGAGCCTGAATCCGGTTATTGTGACTTCACATGTGTCGAAAGTAAATATGTCAGTTTGCTCATGTTGTTGAATAACGGAAAGTATGGTAGCGCTCCTGCGTGACATCAGTGGTTGTAAAAAGGTATTGTAGGGGCTCTTTCAGTTTCTCCACGGTAGTGCGGGTGGCACATCGCGCCTTCATGGAGATAAATTATGCCTTTGCTACCGCAGTAATACGGAAAGAGAAACGTGATCCTGTGTTCTGGGCGACGGATATGTTTTTCCGCATGATCGCGCGAAACCAGCGCCGATATTGGCCGCCTGGTCCGGAGCTATGCATAGCTCAGTGGGACTGAGTGAGACCGAGTTTCATCTTTGCATATGGAAGGACAATGATATGGCGCGTTTCAGTATATTATTCGCATTTGGCGCGCCCGCAGGGTAAGTGAGAGTGAGGTTGGTCCGACGTTGGAGTGGGAGATTAGGCGGTATAGGTAGGAGCTCTGTTTCGTCTTTCTTGTCGGCTTTTGCCATTGCGTCATTTATAACAAGGAGGGGAGTCCGTTGCCGGGGGAGATTGTTTGGAAGCATTCCGATGTTTGAAATAAAATCCTGAGGGTCTGAGCATAGCCGTTTAAATTGAAATAACGCGCTACATGGTGCGCGTTTAAAGGGGTGTTTAAAGGGGTGTTTTTGAAGGGCAGGCCCTTGACATAACCCCACACGAAACCGTTAGGTTTTCTGTGGAGTGTTGTCAAGAGTTTGCCCCGGAAATTTTCACTGACACGTCCAGTAATTTATTTCGCAGGCGGAATAAAAACTAGGAAGATGAGATGTGATCGTGGAAGTTATTGACAGCCGTAATGAATTCTTAAAGGTCGCTTTTTCCACGGCACCAGATAAAGAATACCTCGGCAATGAATCTTTTGCAGAAACGTGGATACAGTATTTTGTTTTGAGAAATTCCTTTCCAGCTTCCCAATAAATAGGTTTCCATAATTTCGGCCACTTTTTTTCCATGAATGTTCTTTTCGTCTTCGTATAGTGTTGTGGAATTCAAAGTTGTTCATATCACGAACCACTTCGGGATGTTCTTCGAGGTTTTGGCGATCGACCGCACGGACTTGCGCAACAGGGAGGCACGTGCACAAGTTGTGCTGGTCAGTGCGTTTGACCTGGATAATATGAAAGTGCTGGTTACCATTCACTCACCCTTTTTACTGACCGGGGGCGGTGGCTCAGTGGCTAAGGCGTTGCGCTGCTGAGCACAAGGTCGCGGGTTCGATTATCAGCTGTGGCGGCCGCTTTTCTGATGGAAGCGAAAAGCAAGAACACCAGTGGGTACGACATTTCGGCGCACGTTAAAGGTCTCCGGGTGGTCAACATTATTCCGGAGCCCTCCACTACACCGCACCTCATCGCCTGCGTTGCGCCGGCGCTTTAAACCCTACAATCAATCAGTCAAATCAAAACCCTCTTTACTGCAGGCTTGGGCAAGTTGCCAGTGGAGTGAGTTGGCTTGTTGGGAGGCGATGCCCTAGGTAATTTGGCTCTTTCTACAAGGTCCCAGTCTAAGGAAATCCCAGTCTTCATTTTTAAGCCATATCTAGTACTTCAAATTTGCCAGACCTGACACAAGCGCTTACCTCAAGCCTCTAATAAGAAGCTCAGTAGTGTATTTGCCCACTTGAATAAATAAGTCAAAGGGGAAGTGCCTAGATAAATAACTTATAAGGCGCTAAGGGACCAAATGTTATCATTTTCATGTACTAGCGGAAGCTTGAGACTTTGCGAAGTTTTTCTTAGTTACACGAGAAATTAGAATGTTTTTCAGAAATTATGAAGACTGTTCTTAACAAGTGGTGAGACCGCAAATTTCGCACACGATTATTTTTGCATGGAAGAAGAATCGTTGTCACCACGGTGGGCGTCTGTCTCTGTTTCAACAAATTCTGCATAGCGGAAAAGCGCACAATGCACCTCGTGCTTTGAGTCGACAAACACTAGTTAAATAAACAAGAACGTACGAAGAGAAGGTGCGCTGGACTGTCCACTTTAACGATGAAGTAAAAAAAATCCTGAATGGATGAGCAACGAACCATAACGGGCGCATGCGGGAATGCACAGGGCAAAATAGAACACACAATATAACAATAGGGGTGACGTTCGCGGCCCTATACGCTTCTCTATGCATGGACTGCACAGCTCCAGATCAAATTGAAAAAAACTGATTTTCTGTACTCCCGCTGCCCGGAAATACGCGCAGGTCGAAGCGGAAAGGCATTGGCGCCAGATCTGTGCTCAAGCAGCTAGTCGTACGCAGTACCCGTGCTCCGCTGGCATCGTCGGCTCAACGAATATAGTTATGCTGCCCAATTGCATTTATGAATTGCATTCGCTTGAAACGTCCATCCAGCCATCGGTAGTCACCGACGGCGTTCAAGACTTTCACGTGCTTGCGAGACCGGAATATTTGTAACCTAGTACCACTGATTCCAGGCTAGTCTAAGAGAGTCCTGAGTTAAATTGAGCCTTTTTTAAAGAGGTATCTTGTGCAATTTAATGGTAATTGAAGTCAGCGTGTTCCCACAAGAATTATTGATATGCTACTATCCATTCCAGCCTTGCCGAAAGCAAATGTTTTGAAAGAAAATCCTCCGCCAAATACTTCTAGAACCAGTACCAATTGCGGGTAAGGAGAGGGAGAGAGAGAAAAGCTTTTATTAAAAATATGCACGCAGGCCTGTTCAGTCCTCACATTCCAGAGAACCTCTGGTGACGTCTTCAAGCCGCTGCCTAATGTACGCCGCCAGTTGCCTTTGCTCTTCGGTGGTGCTTGTTGCGGTCAGCCATCCTTTGTTGGGTGTGTTTGTAGTGTTGTGTATGGTTGTGCAGTTCCAGAGTATGTGATCTTGGTCGAGTAAGACGTTACAGGTAGAGTAAGTAGGGGGTGGTGTGTCAGGATCTCCCCATATCTTGTGTAGTCTAGCTTGAGTGTCCAGGGTGTCTGTTTGAGCTTGTCTTATTAGGGCTGCTTGGTGTCTTGTGGGCGTGTCAGAGAGCTGTGGCAGTTCCCTCCTTCCCGTGGAGTAGTCCTTCAATTTAGGTGCTGTTGGGACTATGAGCATTTGATTTGGTTCGAAGTTGGCAGGAGCCCGGGCTGCGGCTTCTCGGGCCAGCTGATTAGCTTTTTCGTTGCCTGCCATTCCTTCGTGCCCAGGTATCTAGTACACTGTTACAGATCCCTTGATGCTGTTGTTGATGGCCGTAGCTATGGGTTGTGGCAGTTCCATGCTTAGCAGTTGGTGACAGGCGCTTTTTGAGTCAGAGTATATGTACGTGTGCTTCGTGGGGCTGGATGTGTGGTCAATGGCGGTGGCGATGGCGGTGAGCTCAGCCAGATGGGTTTCATAAGAGGGATGCACTGCTGGTACTCCAATTTTCCTTTGAGGTCAGCATACGCTATGCTTGCTGCTGTGTCTGTTACTGCTGCATCTGTGTATACGTGGTTGTTGAATTGGTCCGCAGCTGCTCGTTTATCGAGGTATTTGGCTCGAATGCTCCTTCTGACCTTGTTTCGTTGGCAATGCATATGTCTTGGTATGGGTGCAACTTTGAGTAGGTTGGCCGTGCGTGGGCTGAGACGTTCCAGACGTAAAATAGGCTGCTGGGGTGTGTAACCTAGACACTGAATTATCTGTTGCCCTGGAACCGTTGCTTGGAGTCTGAGGTGTTGGTTGTACCTGTGGACAGCTACGATCTCCTCCAGCGTTTTGTGCGTTCCTGTCCCAAGAAGTCGCTTGGTGCTGGCATTGATCGGAATGCCTAGCGCAATCTTCGTCGCCTTCCTAATGAGAGCGTTGATTCTTTCTTCCTGGGTTTTAGTGAAGTTGGTGTATGCAGCCTGCATGGTACCTTATTCGTGAAATAAGAAGGGTAAGGAGACCTCCACAACGAGAGATTACCGTTTACGCCAAATGTCGTCTTATGGTACGAAAATGGAAATCTGCTGCAACCGCGTCACTGCAACATAGAGAACTGGTGTTAATTATTTAAACCGCCACCTAGTGTGCAGAAGAGCACAGCGGATTGCAAACGCCATTTTAAGTTCCTCATCTTAGTGGAATACGTTCGTGTCGAATTTGTTCGAGATACAAGCGGATCACTTGTATAACTCCATCGGCCAGCTCGGCAATACGCTTGCCTGCATCGAGCAAACAGGTTTTGCCCTCCGAAGCTATGAGCGCCTTCATGCATCAAGCTTGCTCAAGAGGACCACTCGATCTACCAACTATGCGTGTATTAAGTACTTAGGTGTGGTTAAAAATGGCCATATCTTATGTAACACACCTAGCAGTAACAATAAGCGCGCCTTGCTTCTGGAATTCGTTGAAATTGTTTCAGATTAGTCAGAGATCTTTAAGTGTATCGAGGAAGAGTGAGATGTTGTCAGGACACCGGAAATATCGGCGAAGCCAGAACCTGAACTCTTATGCGGCCTTTTTCACGAGATGCTCCATTCCTGGGGCTCAACTCGTGCACATGGCGAGGTGTGCGGGGTCTGCTGACTACAGCTGTAGGATTGATACGCTTTGGACTGAACCTTTTACCGTGTGACCTATGTACACATCCGTCATGTTTGAGGACGTATTGATACGCCCCTCATTTTCAATCCAGTTATTCTATTGAGCTTTTTCTTGTGCGGAGCCATAGAAGGAGAAGAAATGCAAACTGTGTATTCGGCATTTTTGGCTCACAACCCAAACACCCGCCAAACCATTTCAACTACAATGTAATATTATAATACAAAGATTTGAGGCTGAACCAATTCTTTGAGGAAGTGCGTAGCACCATAAATGTGGGGTTTTATTGAGCAAGAGGCGAGTATGTAATGGGTGACGTTATCCTTGGTTTACCAGTGCAGGAATCCATCACTCTAACCCTATTGACGACGAAGAACCATGACCACAGAAGAGGGGTTGCACACACGTTCTGGGCACACGGTAGCATCTCCATGCATGATGACCTTGGGACGATCGTTTCGAATGATGCGGTGAAGTAGCCTCAAATGTTGCTATTCAATTTGCGTAAAAAAATTCTGTAGGCTAACTCAATTCAGTTCATTCCCGCTGCCCCACCATCCGACGGACTCACAACTCTTTCGTCTAAACTCCTCCCGTCACACTTCAGCTGCTGCCACCATAAATCCATCTGCCCTCTCATCCAGCAAGTTCCTCCCCCCTCCGTCCCAGCACTCCCCAGCACCTCGACCAAAGCCGCGACACGTTCCTGTCCACTTTTACCAAGGAATCCCACGAAAGGGAGAGAATATCGCCGCAAGGTGGATGAAGTTGACCAAGTAAGAAAATCACATTAAATATTGCCCATTATCAATGTGACCTTTCATGGTAATTGGAATACTGTGGCATCTGCCATGCCACCCTTCAAATTCCACTTCGAACATTGTCCATATTTTGGGAAGACTTATTGCGTTGTGAATCCGTCCGACACACGCTCAAGCAGGGCTCTTTGCTCTTGAGTGCATGACTTGGCTCTGTGCAGAGCAAGCCTATCTAACCCCTCTTTCAGACGAGTGGCATAAACATACTCTAGTGAGACCACTCCCGAAGACTACCAACCCCAACCTTCTCCCGTAGAGTACACTGCTCAATGTAAATTTCGCCCACAAAGAAGTACCCAATAAAATTCCCCCGCATTTCCCCGAGGGGGAGAATGTGAAAGTGCGAATGCACGGTTGTCGGCCCGCTTGCGGCGCTTGCGCTCGGCCCCCGCAGCCCACCCCCTCGCCGCCTTCTCTTCCATCTCTTCCATCGGGTTTGTAGTATCACGTGTACACCACGCAGTTATCAAGCCGCTATAACGCCGCTGAGTCGCCAACGCACGCCGCTGACGACGTAGTTTGAATGCGTTAAAGATATAAGGCGCGTCTAACACTGATATCACCGTCGCGTCTGTGGCTTGGTCGGTAGCGCGTCGCGCTGCGGCCCCAAAGTCCTCGGATCGAAACATGGCGCCGGATGCTGTTTTTTCTTTAAAAAGCACTGCGGACGCCGCCGCCGACGCCGGCGGTGGATGGTTTGGGGTCGCTTATAAAGAGCATTCGCTCTTAATATATAATACTGGAATGCGCTCACAACCCACCTCTACCACCCCTCTCTCTGGGAGACACTGTTGACCAGCTGTCGACTGGAGGACGAGACTGTTCTGGGGATACGGGCTAAAACGGCCAGGGCAACATATGGATTCCCGGACGTTCCATTGTCACTTTCGGGCTCTTTAGAATGCTTTCACCCGTTCAGATGATTTATGGGGACCATATGTCAACGCTTCCATGGCTTCTGTCGGGCACTCTTCTGAAGATCGATACACTGCTATGAAGTGGTCCATCGCGAATTCTTGCAAGCCCATGTTAAAAACTCCGAATTCTTTAGAGGAGAATGGCAACCCCGGCATACTGGCCCTTCAGCACGCCGGAACGTGATCACGATGTTCAGCAGTCGCATTGGCGTATTCAGAATAGGAAAAGGAATGAGCCCTCGTATTTCCGGCTGTTGACGTAAATTCCAACGAATAATTACAGTAACATGTGTATCAGGCGCGTCCACAACAGTCGCGGGATATAATTATCGGCATGTCGCTCCGGCGGCACGTGGTCGCCGCGCCTGATTACAGCACGCCGAGTTGCAACACAAATTCGCCAGATTGATCCTACAGTGCAAGAACAGTAAGAAATGGAGAATAGTATTAAGAAGATATACAAAATATTTCCCCTTTAGCCCGGACAATTATATACCAGAAGAGGTGGATTGAAGTAACTATCTTTGACCAGTTATGGGTGCTGATCCGAGTCAGAAATCAGGCGTAGAAGTAGCATGAGCGGGAGCCGGCAGCAGCTAGAAAGTTTTAAGCTAATAATTTAGGTAATAGTATGGGTGTGCACACGTACTCCAGACTTGCCCCCAGTTCCGAACCCCGACTTAGAGCAGTGGAGATCCTCCCATGCCAGCCCAGACCCGGATATCCAGCTCAACCTGGTGGCCCATGCACGGACGGCCAGCTGAAGTCAAGGCATCCCGGGTGAGGCCCATACATCTGGCTTTGCTCGATAAATAATAGTATTTAGTTTCTCATGCTTTAAAGTATAGAACTGTGCGCCAGAACTACAACTAGTAAGAGCTATATCCAACAATGGGCACTTCCGGAGTTGACGTATAAACAGAAACTTGGGAAAGTAATAGATACTTTGCAATAGATTTTAGGTCAGCCGCACCGTCAATGGAAAGAAAGATTTTCAAATGCCGATTAACGAAAAGAACCGACCGACGTGTGTTAGGGCCCAAATTAGCCTTATCTGGGTCTTAACTAGGTCCTTACACATAAGCAGTTCGAGTCACCGAAATCTGCCAAGAAACAAGACAAGGAGTATAGGGGACAAACAACCACCATAAAGTGATGTGTTAAGGAAAGCGCAAGAGGGGGGGGGGGCAAAGGATGGGTTCGGGTAGCCTAAAATAGCCGCGGTCAGAAGTCTGCGCGGCTGCAAGGTATGGCGATTTCTTTTTAAATAGGGCACTTTTACAAGCCGTAGCGGCTGAAACTTCATTGAGGCTCCCCTTTTAGAGCTGGTTATTTTATATATTTCGCGACCTTTCGACACCTTCCGCTCCAGTAACCGAGGCTTGTATTGCATTTCGGTGCATTTCAGTCCCCGAAATAAAACTGAAAGCCAATCAGAACAGGCTTTTAATAAAATGGCGGTGATATGGCCGAGAACAGCCCCAAAGGAATCAGAGCCACCCAAACCCCCCCCCCCCCCCACACACACACACACACTCCCGTACACTGCTACTTAGCTTCCAGAGCTTTTTTGGAGTGTCTACTACATGATGCCCTAAGGATCGCGTCGGGGACTTCAAGCAATCCCGTCGATTTAAAGTGTGATGTTTAGTCAGTTGACGCGTGCTTTATATTCTATGTAGGGTGCTGGGAAGTGTGAATGGCGGTATACAATATCGATTGCGATCTGAGAAGGAAGAGAAAGTGGTGAGACGTGGTGCACAGCAAACGCACGTCTTACAACCACTCATATTTTCAGAAAACTTTACAAGAACTCACACATTTCACCTTTCTTTCTTGGAAATAGTCAACAACGTGAATAAAATTGGGCATTAAGTTTGCCAGTTCTCAGAATTTTTGCCTGTTTGCAACGAAAGCTTTCGTAAAACATAATTACTAGCATCGGCTTCCCAAAAATTGCGACATTCATGGCTCCTTTACAAACATTCAGTTCATAGTGGTGACTTTTTCAGCTCTATGAGGAATTTTCCAGAATCTACGGTTTTTAAAGACGCGGCCATAGAGTTTTCCACTCGCTCACCCAGAGTGGCACATGTTGCGGGTGTCGGCGCATTGCTTGGAAAGCTCTCCATGCGTCCATGAGCGCCAAAGCTGTATATAGCTCCTACAGAATATTGGAGTGGTATGGCGGGCAACGACCTTGCGGCTACGCAAAACAAGTTCTGTCTTTTAAAAATGAGACATTGAGGGCCGCTGTTAATAAATGTAACTATGCACAAAATTCTCTAATCCGCTAAAGGGACCCTGCTAAACTTCCGACAAACGTTTTCATTCTTTCCTTCGCGCCTGGAAGCGTTGCCAAAGCTGTTGGTATCGCCAGCACGGAGACGCACTGCGTTAGTTTCTCGTCGCAGCAGATACGCCTTCCATTCCTGCATTACTTTTGCAGCTTTGTTATTAAAGTAGCATCGCAAGCATTCATTGCTGCAACTGAATGAAAGCCGGCAAATAGCTGTTGCACCACTGCAATGACGTAATTCCAGCGGTCGAAGAACGCCATGACTGGGAAAGAGAGAAGAATGCTTTGGGCAAATTTATAACTTATCACATGCGCATAGAGCAGTAATTTTTGGCTGAGGTGCTTTGCGACCCCCTAACGCAACTACTTGATGTGTTGGTTGTCTACGTTCTGCAAGCATTTAGGTGTCGAAAAAAGTTGAAAAAAATTTTGAGGGTCTTTACAAGTTTCGAAACAAATGAAGCCTTTTTGACGCAAAAAAACCCCAAAACGGCTTGACTTGTCAGGTGCCCCCCGAATCCGGGGGCCATCATTATATTTAGGAATTATTATTACACCGAGTACAGAATTTTCTTGCGTTTAATAATAATGCGACAACAATAATAAGTTATTCTGACGGCTGTTGCGGTCATTTCTATACAGAAAGAACAAAATATATAATTGGTCCAAGCTGTTTACTCGTAGGCGATGGCAATTCTGGTGGTTTGCATTTAGCTCCTTGAAAAACCACCTGCGTTAATGGAAACTGCGATAAGAATAATGTGGATCGTTTTTGCGTCAGCATAGAATCCCTCTAAAGGAGTGGTTCACGTTAAAGTACGTTAAGAAATGACCTTCTTCCTTGTTCCTCGTCTTACTCACAGGATGTCACAACATCAACGCGAGGGCGGATTACTAGATGCGTGCAGCTTTCATACCTGGGGATGCTTTACATTATCCATATTTTGTGCCTGAACGCGACGCATACTGGCAATAAAAATGTTGTAATAGAAAATACAAAATCTCACAATGAAAACGGCACAAAATGGCTTTGAAGCACAATGTGACATCGATGAGGTAGTTGTTGAGGTGACTAAAAGAGTGTTCTTTTTCTTCAGAGCTGTTTCGCACATACCCGGGGTTCGGTAGTTGCACTAAACAGTAGAATACAACCTTACCGTAGTATGACTACGCAATGCTGGCGGAAATTATAAAGAAGGAAGGAAGGAACAGTACAGGAAAGGCAGGGAGGTTAACCAGTGTACTGTACGGTTGGCTACCCTCCTCAGGGGGTGATGATACGGAAATCGTAAGAGAAAGCAAGGGCCCCGGTACATATTAAAAGCAAGAAAAATAGGAAGAAAATGAGAAAAACACAAAGCGTGGCCACGGTAACTACAAAGGCAGCGCAAAGCACGCTCACAAAACAAAAAAAAACGCACAAAACTAAGGCGTTACACTGACAAAATTGGTGAACTAAGGACGATGAACTTTCGATAAATCGTTCAGATAGGACCGTGTCCTTCGAAAAGCGACGTAAGGCTTTCGTAGCCCTTTCGGCCTTTGACGGACAACGCCTATGACCCTTGCACATTCATTGCAGTGTCTCTCTAAGCATGGAAACGTTAATGGCCATTGAGAAGTAATCGGCGTGGAATAAGACGAGGCAACAATGTTCCGGAATGCGATCGGAAGAGGGGATGGCCGTAGCTTCGATATTATAACCTTCTTTGCGCGAAAATTTCCATTAGCGCAGCAAGTGCGTTCGCAATGGTCCTGTAAGACCACGATGCCTAAAATGTGTCAATGCCTGCCAGAATGATGAAGCAAACAATACGCCAAAGCTGCGGAGGCCAACAGGCACAGCACTATTTCGTTTCTTTATTTTCATTTCATTAAATATCCTAAATACCCGCGTGGTCATTAAACAGGGGTGGGATGCGCTGGCTCCCTCTCGGAAGTGCAGAATATCTTGGACAGAGCTTCACGAAACAAAGTATGATCCAAAAGCAACGCAAAAAATATTGCATTAACACACGAGGAACAAAAAACTTCAGAAAAAGAGGCTTAAAAACAAAACAAACGCACACAATGCACTGCCTTGTGGCAATAATTGAAGATTTTTTTTTGCATTGAAGATTAAAGATTATTTTGATGGCATTGAGATTACTTTGCCCACTTGTTTCATCACAATTCTTTCCATAATGCGGAAGTGATAGCGCTTTTCCTGCACTTTTCTTCGCCGCTTATGTCACAAGCAGTGCTGTGGACTTCTCTAGGCCCCGTGGAAGAAAAAGAAGGAACGCACTCCGCACCTGCGCTTAAGCTCCCGCGTAGGCTGGTAAACTGCAAAACAATGACGAGAGGGCGTCGAACTTAGCCGCAGGACTCGAGAAAGCTGACAGGTTGTGCCGAAGCGGTTGGACAGTAAGCCAATGTCTTTTTTTCAGTAGGAAAGATGAAAGCAAGAAAATACCAAAGAGTTGGCGTCAGTCAGACTGTTGGTGCGGAAGGCATCAGATATTCTATTCTATTTTACCTACTTTTGCGTATACAAAACCCCTTCGAAAGGGCATAAAGAAAAGGAACTGACTAGTTTGCAAGTCTTTACTTAGCAAGCCCGAAGGGTGCCGAACCTTGACACAAGATTTGAAAGAGCTCCTTATTTTAATTTTGTTCGACAGGTAAACCAACCTCGGTTTCACACACATACAAAAGGCAGCGTTTTGTAATGCCTGAGTTATAACCTAAAACCCACCTCACATCATTTTTGGTCCTTATATTATGATGGCCACGTAACTCATGCTTGCTAAACATGCAAATTAAAGCAACTTCGAGGCCGAAGATGCTGTTGCGTTTAGCATGTTACATTTTGAAATCACAATTCACGCGGCGACTCATCTTTCTATGGAATGGCAGAGTAAGTGAACATTCGAAAGACTAACAACTTTGCAATAATGAGGTTTGCTATATATTTATATTTTTATTATCCCAGTAGGACAAGATATAGATCGGCTGATGAAAGATTCCCGCTGACTCGCTTTCCAAAGCCTAACCTGGAACTTGTAAGAAATATTTTGAGATGCCTAATTCACTTGAAACTAACCAGAGAAATCTTTTAGGTAGAATGCATGAAGCCAAGTAAAGAAGAACACGTCACCCTGTTGTCTACCCCTTTAATTGGCGTGTTCCTTTGGCAGCTGCCACCTGCCACGAAAATATAACGTAGTCACGCCTCATTGGAGTACAGAGAAACTCGTTCAACCCCCAACCAGTTAATTGGGGATTGAATGAATTGTCCACTGCTCCCACTGCTCCATTGTGGAAAACAGTGGAGCAGCACCCTTTCCCAAGGATTGAGGACCTATGGAACATTCTTGATGAAGGTGAGAAATTTACTAAACTGGAGTTACATGATGCAAATTAGCAAGTTGTCGTGGACGAGGTTTATAGGAAGTACGTAACCATGTCGATGCACATGGGGTTGTTGCAGTACACCCGGTTGCCTTTTGGCGTCTAATCTGCTCCCGCCATATTTCTGCGTGAGATGAAGAACTTTCTCAGAGGACTGCCTCACGTAGCAGTCTATTATGACGATATTCTTGCAACCGGTGGGAATGCTGCTGAGTACCTTCGCAACCATTGTGCTGTACATGGAAAGCTTCAAGAATCTGGTTTCATGTTGTAACTTGAAAAATGCCACTTCTTGATGGCGCAAGTTGAGAATCTCGGTCACATCATGAGCATAGAAGGCCTTTCCCCGAAAGTTGACAAGGTGGCAGCCATTGTGTAACCTCCAGTGTCACAAGACGTCAAGGGACTTCACAGTTTCTTAGGACTTGTCACCTTCTACAAGGGCTTCTTGCGCAATATTTCTTCGCTGCTCGGCCCGCTCCACTTGCTCATTTGAGATAGAAATAAGTGAGAGTCCGGACAGGACCAGCAAGATGCATTCAGAGCCTGCAAGCCTCTGGTGACCTCGGCTCCAGTTCTTGTGTATTTCAACCCAGCCAAGCCAGTGTGCTTCAGTTGCGATGCGTTGCCATATGGTATAGATGCCGTCCTGGCACACAAGGATGCTGAGGGCCGTCAACATCTCATTGCTTTTGCCTCGAGGAACTGTCAAAAGCAGAGCAAAACTACAGCCAACTTAATAAGGAGGCACTGTCTTTAGCATTTTATGTGTATCATTTCCACCAGTATTTGTGGGCCATACCATTTCAAGAACACACACACCACAAGCCACTTCTTAAAGTGCTGGGCGCCAACAAGCTTGTTCCCGTGCAAGCTTCGCCTTGAGTGGTCAGCTAAGCTCTGAAGATCGCTGCTTACAAGTACGAACTTGTGTGCAAGCGTGGCAAAGATCTTGATCCCGCTGATGGTTTTAGTAGACTGCCACTGCGCAATGACAGCACTGAATTTCCTGTCCCTTCTGAGACCTTTATGTTGGAAGAGGCGTATCCGCGACTCCTTTTACCTGCTGTTGCGTTAAGGGCCACACGGAATGATCCAGTACTGGGTAATATTGTTGCTTTTGTTCTGGAAGGAGAGAGCCTCCACGCAGGCCCAGAGTGAAACCCCTTCACCACCACAAGCTAAGAACTTACTCTTTATGAGGGTTGCCATCTCTGGGAACAAGAGTCGTGATAGCAAAATCACTACAGGCCAAAGTACTTGCCATTCTTATCCCAGCCGTATCCTTGTGGACGCTTCGCTCGCTGGAATTTATAATTCAAGGAGTTTGATGTTAGCGTCGCCTACAAATCCCGCCGTAAATAGAGTGACGCAGACTGCCTCTTCCACGCCCTGATCGATGATATCTCCACCGACGACGACGATGACGGAGGCTTTTTGGAGCCATAATTCCTTATGGCCTTACTCAAGACCAACAAAATGACCAGGAGCTTCGCCTTGTTTATCAATTACCTTGAATGACCTAGACTTTTTCCACGCAGCCATACCTCATTTTGTCTGCGCAAATACGTCCTGTATAACAAAAATGTCGATGCCAAGAAGCAACATATTTGCTTGTTCCAACCAAAACCGTACGTAAAGAAATTCTGCCAGCCTGTCACAATGAACTTTCTTCCGGACATCTCGGCTTTGCCCCTACCTTACCCGCATACGCCTACGGTATTACTAGCCAAAGATTGCCGTTGATGCCAGCCAGTATGCACAAACTTGCCACGACTGCGAGAGGCGGAAAACGCCACCCGCAAAGCCCGCTGGGTTACTCCGACCGGCTGACCCTCCAAAAATAACATTTTAACAGTTCGGTATGGATCTTCTGGGACTTTTTCCTCTGTCATCATCCGGCAACAGATGAATCGCCATCACGACGGACTACTTGACCCGTTAGTGTGAAACAAAGGCCCTTCCGCGCGGGGGAGGATGTTGTGAAATAAGTGGATATCCTTCTCTCGTGCCTCACTATCATCATCAGAAGTATGTTCGATTAAAGGCATCATCGGGAGGAACTCCGCGGCTCGTCCCTTTCTCCACATATTTTGGTGCTCAGCTGCATGATCCACCGGAGGACAACCGCATACAACTCGTAACTGAATGGACTTACATACCGGCTGAACAATACCATCGCCGATATGCTCCCCATCTACGTTGGCGTTAACGGCTGGAACTTGGATTCCATACTTCCATATATGAGCTTCGCCTACAATACGGTGGAGCAGGAAACCACACCGTTCTTCCCTTTTCGCTTGGTTCATGGTCGAGACGTTCCCACAATGTTATACTTCATGCTTGCCCCTGACGAGTTCTCTGTCGGCACCACACACGCTAAATAAATTGCACAGCACGCTGAGGCCACACGGCAGCAGGTAAACAATGCCCGGCGGTATAATGCGCGTCGCAGGCAACTTACATACCGCCCAGGACTACTCGTCTCGGTGTAGACCCGTGTTCCCCAGAGAGCTCACTCCGAAATATTAATGCGTCGCGCTACTTCGATCCCTACAAGGTTCTGCTTAGGACAAGTGATGTCAATTACGAAGTTCTTGAGAGAGCTGTACGTTCTCCTCGCACCACGATACAGTCCGACGTCATTCACGAAGCAAGAATGAAGACTCCGCCCTCGAAATAGACGCCGCCCCCGAAAAACAACGGCAACGGCTGCCAAAGGGCGTCGTCCTAAAAGTACAGAGCTTGATCTGGTGCCGTTGGAGGCAGAACAAAAACAACAGAAAAAGAAAAATATGAGTGCTGTCCACACATTGGCTTGCGAGGAGTGCGAAGCCGGGAATGTTATTGCAATAAACAAAATATCCATTGTATTTATCATGAGGGGGCGAGAGGGGAGGGGAAGAGCTTGAGTTTGGGAGCGCATGAGTAACGCGGCTAGGGCAGCCGAGAACTAGCCTTTTTCGAAGCAAGAGCATATGAACCAATTTTTTGAATAGATAAGTATAAAAAGCGTTGGGCCAGTATCCAAGGAGGTAAGATACACTATCACAAGCTGTGGTTTCTATACTTTACAACCACAATTTCCATTCGCAGCGAAGTCGTCCTGTATGCCAATAAAAATATTTCCTACTTAGTTTTACAGGAAAGAAAGAAGTACTTGTGTTCTTGATCAAGGCAAACGTAAGTAAACGCTCCCTTTTTATACAAGGCCATCAACAGCTTGCTGAGGAGGCCACTTGACTCTCCCTTCAAAGTAAGGTATAGATTTTTCTAGACGGGGCCGGTGATATCGAAAGCGGTGTAAAAACTACGACACAAACTGTTCGCTTATTACCAGGTTTATTTTCCACACGTTTCGAGCATAAAAAATTCATTTTTTTCCAAAAGGTGATAAACCCATGGGAAAAATTTCTAATTATGAGGGAATGTTCTATTTACTTAACTTCTTTTTAATAACACTGGAGAAATAGACTTACGAATCAAAATGTCAAAGTCAACTAACGACCCCTAAATTTGATTCAGCTATAACACACCCAATGGGCCGAAGTTATGGTTGAAACAGAAACACGCATGCGTCAAAACTTTAAAGAAACGCGTGGAGCGTTTACTGCACATCGACGATATGTTCGTTTCTGTAACCCCGATCACAATGTATATTTTTTTAAAAAACCTAAGAGATAATCAAAAACCAAAACAGTTTTAGACTCGCCATGGAAGCCGGCAAGTCAAGTCAAGTCAAGTCGAGAAGTGAAAACGTAAAATAACGCACGCGCAAAGTTTTTATACGTTGACTGGTCGATGTATACATTTTTGAAGTTTATGCATAGGCGCTCGCGGTTGTGTTAGTGTTATTTCTTTTTTTAAAGGATCTTTTGTGACGTATGACATGACCATATATTTGTCGGAATGCAGTGCTTGTGCTTGTTTAGAGTTTTCCACATCAGTTTCGGTTTTGTGGTCCCTGCAGCAACATGCTGGGCTTCTGACGTTATACTTGTTCGTGCATTGTCGATCATTTGCGAGTCGTTTTTGTGTACTTATGCCACGTTGTCGGCTGCAGAATAGCCGGATAAGTGGCCCGCACCGCTTAGGGCGAGCAAGTAGCGTACCATTCAGTGCCAAAGGTCTAGCCGAGGCGTACACAGTGGCTGAACGCTCCCCGCATCATTGGCCACGCTCAGCTGCGAAGCTTTTCGGCCGCACCTTCGGACTTCGCCTAGCTGATTTCTGTGTTGAATGAGGCGCGCTCATTCCAGGTCAACAGTCACTTGACACAGCACCATGTATTCAAGCTGTTCATGCTCATGTCAACTTGACGACGCCTACTGGCTATCAGCAGTGGCGGGAACGTAACCGGCGAATCAGTGCTTGATCGCAATCTGCCGACTTCCCCACGGCGCAATGAAGAGTGCTGGGAACAATTGTGAGTACGGTGTATAGAAGATAACAAAAAAAAGTCAACTACAAAAATATGTGGCTGACGATGATGTTCTCGAAAATAGAAAATTTGCGTGCAGCGTAAACTGCAGTTTACTCAGTAACGGCGCATAGCTAATGCGTCGTAGGAAGTGAACCCGACATCGGTGAAAGCACGACAGTACACGCTATACCCTGGCGATATCTTGTAGCACGTCGTCGCCAGCGAGCATGCCTAGCGTGGCCTCGGCATGACACCCCCATCCCCCCCCCTCACACTTTCGCTAGTCTTTCAACCCCCTTTTTACTACTCATTGGACTGTTAGTTTTCTCTGTTACGACGAGGCCGCTGCCGAGGGTCAACGTGATACAACAGGAGTGGGCGTTTAAGAGCTGCGCTCAAAAAAACGTTTTACCACCCCCCACTGTACCAAAAATTCAAACCAATACAGCGTGATGCCGTCTTCTCCTGGCTCTTTCTCTATCCCACTCGGCCACAAAAGAGGGCTCGTAGCCACTTGAATAACAAGTATACAAAGCTGAGGATTACCAATTCATGAATTGGTAATCCTCAAGAATCCTTCAAGTAATCCTCAAGAATCCTTCAAGAGCATGGTATTCAAAGCTTATCTGAGCATTTAGTCTCTTATGCTTGGGCAGAAAGCTTCCCCTTAGCCCCCCAAATACACGTAACAACAAATGCATTTCTTCAAGAAGGAAAAGCGATCGCATGTGTAGTCGTCCTTATAGGGCTAGTTCGCCTTCCGTAAGGTGCTTCCTGTACCTTGGATCTACGCTTTGCGGTGAAAGCTCCAGCTGATTTTCATTCCTTAATACTCATGAATAACTTCGATATATTTCCCCTGTACCGAATTTATAGATTTTCAACAAGGGGTAATGGTCACCCAAGCACTTGCGTCTTACAACACCTGTGAAAGCGAGTCACTGAGTCGCCGTCAGCATGTAGATTCTGACTTCAGCAACTTAACTAACCTTAACAAACTCTGCAAACGATCAAAATAGACCCACATTCCCCTGGACCCAAATCTTTTAAAGCATCAGTTGTCTTGCTGAACCTCCTGCAGCTCCCCCCCCTAAAGAGTTATGTGAAGGGCATAAAAGAGAAAAAATATTTTTAAATAAAACAACCAAATAGAACTATACTATACTATAATAAACTATACTATACTCACTAAACTATACTAAACATACTAAACTATACTATACAAACTATACTAAACAATTCAGCATTGCGCTGCACTCTACATATCTTTATGATTGTTTTGTTCGTTTACCCCAGTAAAATAGCGAAATGGCTCATTGCCGAGGTGAGAACATACACCGAAGCCCCATATGGTAAGTGCGTACCTTAGATAATAAATCAGTAGCCAGAATTTTATGAGAGGAAGAGTTCGTGCCCTCGCCCTGCCGCCCGCTTCCCCCCCCCCCCTCTCCCGCTCCTCCCATAATGTATGTATAGAGGGCCATTCCCCCTGTCACTCATGTGTAGGGAGGTGGATCCTGCATTGCAAAATAAAATTCAGCGCTGCGAAGACCGTCGACAGCAGATTACCACTCCAGAGTGTGCGGAACTCTCCATACATTTCTCTCTATGGCGGGTGCACGTTTATTGGTGCTCCATGCCCCCCATTTCGCCCACGATAACGATGTTCACAAAGAGTGGCGCCACTCCTTTGGAGGCCAAGTATTTTAGGGGCTGGGGCAGTCGGCGTCTCCAGTATACGTACCATTACACTGGGACACCCGTTTTTCAACCCCTCGCGCTAGAACTTAACGCGTACTAAAGAAAAAGTGCGTAATGGAGAACACCGCTTCAACGTAAACTAACATGATTTAAAGGTTTGTGGAACGCTCCCTGTCCACGTCAGCAATCGTCAAGCACACGCCGAAGCTGTTTGTAGACGGGTTATACTTTGCATTACACTCAAATAGCTTGCGGCTCTCGACGCTAAGCCTGACTTACCTAGTGCCGGGGCCTCTTTGGTCACTTAGGACGAGACCCCAGGACGAGGCGAGGGTGCTGCAATGCGCTCGCGTTGACTCCTGCCACGACCCCAAACTGGGGCAGATGGGCATGCAAATTTCATAAATCCGATTCAACGCAAGACAGGCAGGCAACGCCGCAGCAAGCGCGCGATATATCTTCCCAGCGGGGCTTCTTTGTCACCCAAAGTCGCACGCGCCATGCGGGAAGAGAGAGATACAATCTTTAAACACACTCATCCACTGCATGATACGCCCCTCCAGGGGTTTCGTTTTTATTTATTTATTTATTTAAAATACTTTTAAGCCCGGAGGCTTTACAGAAAGGAGTGATACAAAGGTGGTACGAACAGAAAAAAAAAGCAAATTGTTAATTGTCAATTCAGGGCATTTTGTACATCAATCTTGAATCTAACAGGATCACGTACATCAACGATGGAGGCAGGAAGGTGGTTCCAGTCATTGCTGGTTGCAGGAATGAAGGAATCGTAATACATGTTAGTACGGCTTGTCGGTACGCCTATTTTATGCACGTGGTCATATCGAGAAGATATTTACGAGGGACGAGTGAAAAGTGCATGATTCATAATGGGGTTGTGGTAGAACATTTTATGAAATATGCAGAGGCGATAACATTTTCGACGCAGTGAAAGAGCAGGAAGGTGAAGGAATGTTTTCATTGTGGTTACGCTGGCGTGTCGGGAATAATTTGGCATTAGTGGAGGTGGGCCGACATCTATTTTCTGAAGGTTTGCTCATTCCTCTCTACTTCCCAGCGTGCAGACCAGGAGACCACCGGAGTTGCTGTCTGCTCATAGTGCAAAGACCGGTTATTATGAATGTCTGTTCAGATTTATTAGTTTGGTAGACTCCCGTCATATGGGGTTATTTCCCTCGGACAGTGAAGTTTTTCTGGCGGTACGGACCTCCTTCACAGCACAACGTCACAGAGATGGATTGACACTGGTGACGTTAGCCTTTGCAGGTCACACCTAAATAACGCACATTAGTATTGTAACACTCATTTCACAATTAAAATAGATCGTAATAAATGAAAGCAAGATAACATATACTCTGCTCTTATAGACAACGACGGGATAGACAACGATGATCTCGAATGTGGGACAGCCGCATCTGCACACCGTCCTTAAACGCAGGCAGGCATAATTATCATCTCCTTTAGCAATAACATGTACTCTATTAATCAATTGAATACTTTCAAGGATGGATGGTAAGAAATAAATCTACAAACTTGATAGTTAAATTTCGGGAGCTAGAAACTCCGAGGTTACACGTGGACTGAGAGGCAGCCCGTACTGGAGGCCTACGGAAATTATTTAGTTCCTGTTGAAATGTTATCTGTCAGATCTATGCACGTAAGGTCAAGCAAGGCAATGTCATTACAAATAGGGATAAAATATTCATAGTAGCCCACGAGTTCTATAGAGATCTTTACAGTAGCCGGGACATCCAGGATAATGCCGAACGAGAACGTAGCTCAGAGGAGAAGTAAGGAAGGCCTTGGAAGAAATTAAAGGGAAAAAGAACCTGGGGAGGATCAAATAACAGGAGGCCTCTTGAAGGGTGGCAGGAAAATTGTACTTGAAAAACTGGCCAAACCTGTATACCCAGTGCCTATTGACCGCTAGTGTACCGCATTCTTGGAAAAACGCGAACATCGTCCTAATCCATAAGAAATGTGACATGAAGGACTTGAAAAATTACAGGGCGATCAGCTTACTGTCAGTCGTCTACAAGCTACTTACCAAGGTAATCGCTAACAGCATTTCAGCCACCTTAGATTTCAGTGAACCTAAAGGACAAGCAGGGTTCAGTAAAGGCTATTCAACAATGGACCATATTCACACGATCAATCAGGTGATAGAGAAGTGCGCTGTGTATACGGAACCCCTATATATAGCCTTCATAGATTATGGGAAAGCATTTGACTCCGTAGAAACCTCCGCAGTCATTCAGGCATTACGGAACCAGGGTGTAGATGAGCATTATGTACGAATACTAGAGGATATTTAGAATGGGTCCACAGCTATCATCATCCTCCATAAGGAGAGCAGTAAAATACCTATAAGGAAGGGCGTCAGGCAAGGAAACACAATCTCTCCAATGTTACTCGCAGCATGTGTACAAGAAGTATTCAGAAAATTGGATTGGGGACAGGTGGGAGTAAGGGTTAATGGAGAATACCTGAGTAACCTGAGATTTGCTGATGACGTTGCCTTGCTAGTTACTCGGGGGACGAATTGCAAAGCATGCTTACCGCACTGGACGAATGGACTAGAACCGTGGGCCTGAAAATTAATACGGGGAAAACTAAAATAATGATCAACAACCTCGGGACAGCACAGCGGTTTGAGATAGGTGGCAAGGCAATGGAAATGGTAAGCGAATATATATACTTGGGCGAAGTTGTGACCCCGGATCCCAATCATTAAGGCAGAGATACTTCGAATGATCAAAACGGGATGGAGTGCATTCGGCAGGAATTCTCAGATAATGAATGGCAGCCTACCATCGCCCCTGAAGAAGAATGTGTATGACAGCTGCACATTACCGGTCCTCACCCACGGGGCAAAACTTGCCGGATCACTAAGAGGGTTCAACTTAAATTGAGGACGACTAAGCGAGCAATGGAACGGGAGATGATAGGTGTAACATTAAGGGACAAGAAAAGAGCGGAGTGGGTCAGGGAACAAACACCTGTTAAGGACATATTAGTAGAAATTAAGACGAAATAGACGTGGGCACGGCATGTAATGCGAAGTCAAGATAACCGTTGGTCATTAAGGGTAACAGAGTGGATCCCTACAGAAGGCAAGCATTGCAGGGTGCGGCAGAAAGTTAGACGGGCAAATGAGATGAAGTTTGCGGGGATATATTGGTCAGAGTTAGCACAGGACCGGGATAATTGAAGATTAATGCGAGAGGCCTTTGCCCTGTAGTAGGCGTATGTAGGCTGGTGATGATGATGGTGAGAGGAACATTTATTCATCAGCATTATCAACAGCCTTTCTACGCCCTCTGCAGGGCAAAGATTTCTCCCATTATTCCCCAATTACCCCGGTCCTGTGCTAACTGCGACCAATTTGTCCACATAAACTTCTTGATCTTATCTGTCTATCTTACTTTCTGCCGCCCCCTGGTACGCTTGCCTTCTCTAGGGTCCCACTCTGTTACCCTTAATGACCAACGGTTATCTTGACTTCGCATTACATGCCGTGCCCACGTCTATTTCTTCTTAATTTCTACTAATATGTCCTTAACAGGCGTTTGTTTCCTGCTGACCCACTCCGCTCTTTTCTTGTCCCTTAATGTTACACCTATCATCTCCCGTTCCATTGCTCGCTTAGTCGTCCTCAATTTAAGTTGAACCCTCTTAGTGATCCGGCAAGGTTTTGCCCCGTGGGGGAGGACCGGTAATGTGCAGCTGTCATACACTTTCTTCTTCAGGGACCATGGTAGGCTGCCATTCATTATCTGAGAATTCCTGCCGCATGCACTTTATCCCACTCTTATCCTCGTAATCATCTCTGCCTCATGGTTGGGATCGGGGGTCCCAACTTGGCCTAAGTAGATATATTCGCTTACCACTTCCACTACCTCGCCATCTATCTTAAAGCGCTGTGCTCTCCCGAGGTTATTGAGCATCACTTTAGTTTTCTACATGTCAATTTTCAGGCCCAAAGTTCTACTGTTTGTGCAGTGCGGTAAGCATGCTTTGCAGTTCGTCTCCCGAATTACTTAGCAAGGCAACGTCATCAGCAAATCTGAGGTCACTGAGGTATTCTCCAATAACGCTTACTCCCACCTGTTCCCAATCCAATGTTCTGAATGTTATGAAATGTTCTATGTCGTGGCAATTATGGAGACCGGCGCCCCTGACCAGGTACGCGACTAGCAGAAGATGCGTCGGAAGCTTTCCGACATAATAGCTTTCCGAAGGAGTTCGTGGGTCCCGCCCGATGGCCCCAACGCTTGCCCGAGAGGGGAGAATTCGAGAGATGCGACGGCGCATTACTTCGAGACCAGCTCCGGATGTGTTTGCGTGCGGCTGCGGAGTGACCCGGCCCTTCCCTTCCAGCCTGGACTGACCATGGTTTACCGGTAGCACCATAGTCGAATGATTCCCGCCGCTCAAAGAACACGGGACCTTTTGGAGACGTAGAAGACGGGAGCGCTGGAGTGGTTTCTCGAATAAACCCCTTGAAGGATGGCGTTGGTTGCCTTTGTTCCTCGCGTGCCTCCAACGCAGGCGCCCGAAACACAGCAGCCGCATGTGGAGGATTGTCCGAACGTGGCCCATCACCACAAAGTGCGCAGATATATTGACACACCTGCAGATTTGATATTCCGGCTCTAGCAGAAAAATGGCCTCCGGAGCGAGTACCGAACCTATGTCCTTGGGGTCAACAGCACAACGCCTTAACCAGTGAGCCACTGCTTGAGCGAAACAAGGAATTTTTTGCAGACGGGGGTTGGGGGCGGCGTACGACCAATTGATGGAAGGTGGATGTAGGAAGGCGAGGTATTCAGAGTAAAGCTTTATAGCTCTACCAGCTACTGGTTCTTTCGTGGCGCGCGGGACCACAAACTCTCAACGCGGCGGAGCCGGGGGCGGGGAGGGGGGGGGGGAGCGGAGGGTGTCACTCACGGAGCACACTGAAGATGCCATGGCGAATTTACCCAGCGTTGTCCGCGCGGAAGTGCCTGCTCGCCGGCGGCGTCGTCAGCGGTACGGCTTTGTCGTCTGCTTTAGCGATGGTTGTTTTGAACGTGTTTTGGCGCAGCTTCGTGTTCATTGGGTGCTGCCTTCGCACGACTTGATTTCTTTGTTCGACAGCAACTCCAGGATAACCCGCACCCGACGGAATTACGTGGCCGTACGGCAAACATACGCTAAGGATTGGTTTGCAGAGCGGGAAAACAAAATGTACAAACCACGTACATACATCTGGCCGCTAGACAAACGCTAGCTTATGCGCACTGCTTGCCACGAATGGGACTGCGTTTTATAAATTGGTGAATTCCAATTCGGTTGTCTTTTAAGAGGTATTACAAAAGGCGAAATGAGCTACTGGTTCTGATAAATAGAAATTATAAATGTTCTATCAGCTTTCTCTTAATCCTCAGTCTCAGTAAACTAACTAGTCTAAATCGGTAAAATAGGAATCACATCCCGAATTGATTCGGTGTCTGTGCTTCTGTCGTGCGGTGGTGTAGCCCCAAGCTAGCACATCAGCATGGCTAGGTTCCGCTGTCTCCTCCTTCAAAAGACGCTCCTCTCCGCATTCTTTCTCCCGACTCACGGCCGTGCTACGGCGACGGCGTCCGCCGCTCTAGCCCGACCGTGGCGGACGCTGCGGCTGCGTTCAGGACGTCGCCCCCGCGAATTCGAGGTAACGGCTGGCAGAACCTGTGGTTTCACTCTTTGTAGAGGCAGGTGCGTAATTCAATTGGCGTCGCGTGGGCTGTTGTCGTGGTTGCCGCTTAATGCTTTGTTTTAAAACCACCTTCACAGCTTGCATTGGAGCCAATCTTAAATGCATAGCATTTCTTTAACTCACGATGTCACCCGTTCTAGTTGTCCGTCGTAGTCCGCACCCGCCCCCTACACTATATATAAAAAAATAACACTTACCGGCGCCTGGTTTCCAACCCACAAACCCTGCGGGCGGAACGCAAGGTACATGGTCCCCTCCCACTGCGCCACAAAGCCGACACAGAATGGAGGGCTACGAACGTGTCTTATATCCTTGACTCATTTAAACTACGTCAAGAAGCTGCTGATAGAACGCATTCACTACCTGTGGGCGGAACGCGAGGTACATGGTGCTCTTCCCACTGCGCCACAACAATCATACCCACCTGCTAATAAATGATTTCACGTGACCACGTAATTCCGTCTCCTCATTTAATTACAATACAACAACCAACAGCAACAAGTGCAACAACATTAACGTAACGCAAACTACTTAACGTCGTGCGCCCCCGGAAATGCTCTGCATTTGATCGTGCCCCTCGCGAGGGGGATGTTTTTTTTTTGTGCTGCTTTAAAGCAAAACTTGACTACTCTCGTCCAGTGGTTTCGCCGCGGATGCGCAAGCCTCACCTTTGCACCGTAGACACACCCCCTGTGACGCCCCCTTAAAACGCAGCACGGGACTCACCTGGCCCGGTTTCGGCGCTGCGCACAAGGCGTCGTTTTCAGTTTTTCTCCTCAACTAGCTCCGGCGACAGCTGCGGGTGCGGCCGATGAGTTGAAAGCCATTCGACCAACCACGCTGCCTCCCACGCATGCGCCGCAGGGACGTCTCAGGCTACGTGACTCGTTTTGCGCGCGGCGAAGAGGAACGCCAGAATTGCCGCGAATAAAAGCGGGACTGGGCCTCCTTCTGTGAGTGTTTCACGGGACTGAACGGGTTTGAGCCATGATCGGAAAAGCAGCTACAACAAAGGTTAACCAAGAGAAGCCAAGACTCAACCAGACCAAGCCGAACTATTTTGATTTGCATATCTAAGTTTAGCTGCGCCACGGCCCCTCCATCAAGCGCACGTCCGGTTGATCGAAGGACCGTGGCTCAGCTATGCCGCAGCCACTTTTTTTAAGCGAACTTGAAATAACTGAATTAAACGTGCGATGTGTGTACGCTACACGCTAACAGCAAAAGCTACTTAAGAAGTTTAGATAGTGATGATGATGATGAGGGGGATAACGATAACCTGAACTCACGTTTGTAGGTCTATAGGTAGGCACCGAATGGTTCATTCGGCCGAAAAGATTCGGTTATGTGGGCAGGCGCTCTTGAGCGTGCTCGTGAACGGCTTGTGGACCCTGAAGTTCATGGTGCATAAGTGTGGGTGAACATTGCGTGTTTACTATCAAGATTCGCGTGTTTTATATTTTCCTTCAGCACAGGGACAAATAATTTTTCTAATCAGCTATTACGTACAGTCGGGGACTTAATTTTGCAGACCACGCGAGCGCATGGCAAAAGCCACCGATGCGCGCTCTGGAGGCCCGGCGCCTGTTGTCGAGACCGGCGCGGCGCGCATGCGCGTCCTGTTTTACTCGCAGGCACGCCGATTTTCTCGCTTCCTGCAGCGGTGCTGCAATGGTCGCTCAAGCACCGCATAGCGACGCCTTTGTAGCATTCCTTTCTTCCAGATGGCACATTTGGGGCCTAACGTGACGATTGCGATGGCTTTGGCGTAAGTGCTGCTCGCGTCCTGATAAACACTTGCGCGTCATGTTTTGTTTGTTTGCTTTGTGCTTTATCGTTTACAGACGATGAGTCTATCGGCTTGCGAACGGCGTTCACGAATGAAGCTCGTACGAAGCACAGTCTCACGGTACCGCGCTACCGACGACGAAATGCCAGCTATATGAATAGCGAACCTTTATTCACCTTGCTTATTGTGTAATTTGGCCACTGAACATATATTCCAGCTAGCTCTCCGCTGCCCATAAAGTAGGTGATTTGCAATTTGATAAAAGAAATTATTTTGATGTTTTTGCTTCCTACTTCATTACTTAAAAATGATAGAAATACGTACTCCCATAAATTGTCTGTTGGCTCTGCCCGTCGCATCTGTAAAAATGGCACCTCGGGCTCACATTGAATGCCGTACAATTACTCGCTACTTTTGAGAAGCTGTTTTTCCAAGGCCCCTTTGCCGGCTTACTAATAGGCCAAGAGATGCTGTTAGCCGAGGAATTCATTCCTAAGGGGGTGAATTGCTTCAAGGCGGGAGCAATTCTTCAAGGTCGGCTTGCATTGATTGATTATGAGGTTTTAACGCTCCGATGCTACAAAGCCGATAAGCTGCATCGTAGTTGAAAGCTCCGGATTAATTTTGATTAGCTGGAATGTGTAACATGCGCCGAAATCCCGAACACACTTGAGCATTTTCTCTTTTCGCCTCCATCAGAAAAGAGCCACCTTGCAGATGCCCAGCGGAGCGGAAGGACAAGGTCAGCAAGAAAACAGAAGGACAAGCTGATTGTTATTGTTTTTCAGTGGTTAAACACCCGTTCATTAGCGACAAAACATTCCAAAGGCCCTAAGTAGCAATTAATATTACGGCGAAAAGCAGCGTCGACGGGAACCCGAGGTGCCGTTTTGAATAATGCCGACGCGCCGAACGAACAGACAATACATATGGGTATGTCTTACAATCATTTTTAAGTAAGGAAGTGGACATTAAAATAAAACAGAGGGTTTTTTTTATCAAACATGCAAATCGCCTACTTTATGGGCAGCGGAGATCGAGCTGGAATATATATTCAGAGGTCAAATTACACAATAAACAAGGTGAATAAAGGTTCGCTATTCATATAGCTGGCATTTCGTCGTCGGTAGCGCGGTACCGTGAGACTGTGCTTCGTGCGAGCTTCATTCGGGGACGCCGTTCGCAAGCCGCTAGTATCATCGTCTATAAACGATAAAGCACAAAACAAACAAATAAAACATCACACGCAAGTGTTTATCACGACGCCAGCCGCACTTGCGCCAACGCCCTCGCAATTGTCACGTCAGGCCCCATCTGAAAGAAAGGAATGCTACAAAGGCGTCGCTATGCGGTGCTTGAGTGACCGTTGCAGCACCCCTGCAGGAAGCGAGAAAATCGGCGTGCCTGCGAGTAAAACAGGACGCGCATGCGCGCCGCGCCGGTCTCGACAACAGGCGCCGGGCCTCCAGAGCGCGCATCGGTGGCTTTTGCCACGCGCTCGCGTGGTCTGCAAAATTAAGTCCCCGACTGTACAGTCGAGCACGATTTGATGGTTACTGCGCGAGCATCGACGGGCTAAGCGTGTCTGGGTTCTAGCGGTTCGTTTCGGAACCACAAAAATCAAGATTTGGCCCCTTTCGATCTCTCGTTGGCTGCTTCATGCTACAACGATGGCCCCCACGGCCGTCTTGCCATCCTTTGTGTTTCAAGCTTTACATTCGTTGTGATCAAGCAGAGACTTGGTCGCCTTTGTCTACGTCGATGATAAGGAAACTGGCAGGGAAGATCTGCTAAAGCCGGTGTTTCGTCATCTTCTATTGAACGAGTTGCGCTTCCGTAATAACCTTGAAATTGCACTCGACTGTACTTGCGGTACATCCGTTATCATATGCCGGTGAAGAATGCAAACGTGCGTCTTTGTCCGTAAGCAATGGCCTTTTTCTAATTTTGTTGCGCTCGTAACGACTCGTAACCTACACTCAACGGAATAACTTAATGTACCACCCGTTGCGGTGGCTCAGGCGTTGTGCGGCTGAGCACGAGGATGCGGATTTCATTCCCGGCCGCGGTGGCCGCTTTCGTGATGGAGGCAAAAAAGTGAAAACGCCCGTGTCTACGCCTTTTCGGCACATGCAAAAGATCTCCAGTTGGTCTAAATTAATCCGGAGCCCTCCACTACAGCGCGCCTCATTTCCTTCGTTGCGTGGGCGCGTTAAACCCCACAATCGATCAAGCTTATTGTACTGCTGTTCAGTCTTGAGCTTGTTACACATCTGTTAAATTTCATTCTGTTTCTTGCTGGTAAATCGAACAGACACGGTCTCAGTAAAATTACGATTAAGCAAATACGGAATGCGTATTCTAACCAAGTGGGTGGCCGAGAAAGCAATTTCCATAGTGCCAAAATGACAAAGCGATGCAATAAAGAAGATTGTACACTATTGTTTGTATGGAGGCAATGCGAGATAGGCAAAGCACTGCTTTTCTCACAGCAAAAATTGTTTAACTGAAGTTTTCATTGAAAGGCGATGTCGGTAGGATAAGAAACATATCAAGCATTCATAGTTTACTGAACAAAATATACTGACATACTCTGTCATGTTATTACTCTTTGTACTCATAGCAAGGAGAGAGAATTGCACGAAAAGTGTTAAATCTTGCTGTCGCGGTATTTCCTGGCCGTGCTGTTTGGCCAGCGAAACAGCGGCGCTGCCCTGATCGGCTGGAGGGGGGGTTCGCGGTGCGGCTCGGCGTATTCGGCGTGAAATGTAGCAGGAGCTATTCGGAGTCGGTTCCGTACCCGACTGTATATGCTGACATGTACAGCATCTGGAGTGGTCATAGGAATCAGCGCTGGTTTGGCCCTTGTTTTTAGCTTTTAATGAACGAGAACGTCCTCGAAACCGCAGGTCCCGTGCCTGCAGGCGACTTCAGGTGGTGCTGTAGGCGACTTAAACTCCCCTCCAGCATATCATAAAAAAATTGGGGGGTGGGGGAGCACGGGTTCGGAGTGCCCCCCCCCTCCCCCCCTGGCTACGCCCCTCCATAATTGTGATCTTTGGCTGCGAGGATATTGTTCCAATTCTATCCGCTTAAGAAGTCTCTACGAACGCCTAGTGTTTGAGGAGTAATGTATCCGCATTAAAATACCCAACGCAGTAACGTAGGTGTGATAATGAATTTGCTTCATTCCATCAAAACTGCATGAAAAATTTTATTCCCTCGACGAGTCAAATCCTCGACGATTATTTTTCGTATATTCCAATTGAAGACGGTAGGCGCGATTTCCTTGTCTGATGCAACGCCACCGTCGTTTCGTGCTACCGAGTCTTAGTTCCAGTACTAGACCACAGGCTTGCGCTTCCACAGCCTCACAGTTCTTTCTTGAGCCGAAGTTTTCCGGTCCCATCGAAGCAAGTGTCTCGTTCGATTAGCCGTCTTGATTCCCCTAAGCAGATTTGGCGGGGCCCGGTGCTGGTCTACTAGTACCTCTGCTGTTGTCTGGGAGAAACTGCGGTTGCGGTCCGTCTCCTCCTTCCGGCCGAACCCATACCACGTAGAGGACGAACCTTTCGGTTTCGGTGCAACGTCGGATAGGTTGTATTCCGATGTAGTGTTGTCTGGGATATTGCCGAGAAAACGTAATGTGAGCCGGTGTTGTGTAGATATCCTCACTGGTTTACTGACGACGGAGGCTGCAGCAGCCGCGATGGCGGTTGCCAACTCAGGATTTCTTTCGGCACCTAATCTTTCTGCCTTTGTGGAATTGTCGAGGATAGTAGATTTGGTCGTGAATTTGTACATGCGGAGAATGGCAGCTCCTGAAATGGCGTCGGTGCCGTTGTTTTTGCCGGCGCCCCTGTCGCCCTCCATGTCGAGTTCGAGACCGGCGCTGCCGTCCTTTTGACTGGGCCGCCCTGCCTTGCGTAGGGAGAGGACAAGGCCGACGGACGCCGCTACCGCCAGCGTCACCAACATAGCCGCGACTTGAAACCACCACATTGTAGGCCTGCGTAGCGACAAAAGCTGGATTGCAACTTTTTCACTGATGTATTCCAGGCAAGTGCTCTAGGTGCCCGAAGTGTTAAAATCACGTCGGTCGCTGTATCCGGGTGTGTTGTCTGTTTGCCAAGCTAACAGGTCCATATAGGCCGCGCGAGGAAAAGGCATAAACGTTAGGCAAGACACACTCGCCGGGCACGCTATTCATTCTGGCGTTTTTTTATCAAGGTTACTCTGAAAGATGTTACCACGCGACTAACGAAGAATTTTATGCATTCTAATTTACGCGGGGAGTTTCGCGCAGCACGACAAGACACAAATTTTCCTCGCACCGTTTTCTTGCGGGGCCATTAGCTCTCTTTTCAGTGCTGAGAGGATGCAACTACGAGGCAACTGGAAGGGTCACTTGTGTGTTATGCCCCGCCTTTTGCACTGCGTGTAGAGTGCTGCCGTGTTTACTAGCATTCTTTGACCACCAGTGCCCGCGAAATGCAGATAGACCATCGTCGCCAAGAACACCTTTAATTAAAAAGGCTTTTCTTGCTATCTCTAACGCCTGTACGACGCGATACGTGCTACAGCAACCTGAAAAGCTACATGCGCCAGGCGGTACAGGTCGAACATAGAAGCCCGTAAACGCGTTGCAATAACAATAAACAGTACATTTACCTGCAAACAACTGAACGAAGAAATAAAAAAAAACTGAGTCATGCACTGTGAAGAGTGTACGTTTCTTGGTTAGTTAAAATTAATATAACTACCACTTACACAGTTCCGAAACCAAAATTTTTAAAATGACTAAATTAGCCCTTGAGGAAATAGTTCGTCCGGAATAAAACAACTCGACGGTTGTGTCCGCAAACATTATGAAAACTTGCAACCCTTACTCCCTCAGAAACACCCCGTCCTCCTCAAATAGTTACAGAATAGCGAAAACCTAATGCAAGTGCAAAGCGTCAGCGACGAAGTTCTTATTCACAGGCATTGGGAAACTCATATGAACAATATTTTGGACTGGCAACAAAACCCACCTTTTATTTTAATACAGCGTCTATGCACAGGGTGGGGATCGCCTAAGGCGAAAGTTCCCGTTTATTGGACTTCCCTGTTAACGCAGACGCACTAAGCATGACGTGCTTGCAATTAACTGCCTCCGGTGTTGTGTCAGCAAAACGGAAATGCAGGCTCTTATGTGGAATTATGAAGGCAGATCCGGAGCGGTCACCGAGCTCCCCCGCGGAGCGCGCCGACTCCGCGAAGAGAACGTACTCCGAAGCTGCCTTTGAAACGCAGCCGCTCCCGCCGTAGCAAAGTGCCGAACCGTGACGGGAACAGGAAATACCCAGAATTCTTTGCGTCGGGCCTTCCCGAAATCGTCCGGTTTCCGCGGGCGCGTTCATCTCGCGCTGCGCGGCTGGAGGAGGCAGAGAAGGCGAGCACTGGCCGGACGCGCAGACGGCGGCAACGTTTGTCAATAAAGTTATTTCTCTCTCTTTGGCAACGTCACGCGGCAAAAGTAAGCGCTGTTGTGCGTTCCGGCCGACTGCGATTTCGGCGGAGCAACTTTTCTTTCTCCACGGAGCGATCGCGGCTGCGACGGTGCTGCCGATCTGCCTATAGAACAGGATTTGGTTGCTCCCGATCTGCCATTGGAACGCGTCTGCTCCAGACAGAGCAGAAAAGGTGCTCCTAAGGTGCTCCGGATCTTCAATTGGAATTCAACATCAGAGATGCGTCCCGAAACGCGCGATGCATACTGAGCTGCAGTGGTGACATGCTAAATAAAAGCGCAGAAAAACGCGGGACAAAGAGAAGAACTGCAGAGTGGTGAGGCGCTGGACCGGCGGATAATGGTGATCCGAGTGGTTCTCGTGGGCCGCTCTGTCGCCCCGTGTTTTTATGGACCGCAACTGCTTCAAACGGAAGCGAATTCCGCAGGAGATACAGTAGGGTTCTTCGGCTACCGCGGTTTGGGTAGCCACCTGGCTGCCACAACCAAACCTGAGCCCGCCCCGAGAACATAAACGGCTGCCACCGCTCCGACTCGATATTGGTTCTGGCAGCCAACAGGAAGCCAGAAGTGCAAACCGGAGAAGGTCCTAATCTGTATCCAATAGCGCTTGCTTTAACGCTGCTGACTTTTTCAAACGAAATATGTTCAACATACGCACACTCACAACCTGAAGATCGTGGTGTTAGTCGGGGACAGCAGTTTAACGGACACGACTACTTATATCAGTTTTTGCAAATGCCTCGATGAACAGCACTATGTTTGGGTTCACGAATACCATATACAATATTTGGAGATCGTAAAATAATTTGGGTGGCGGAAATTTGATCACCTGACTTTGTCTGCAAGTTCACATGACGTGTGTCCCTTCTTTCGTCACGTCAGCGTCAATTTTGCACGGCCAGACACAAAGCATTGTTGATGGGCCTTCATTTTTTTTTTGGACTGGCAACAACAAAGTTCACTCAGGAGAAAGAACAGACTGGTCCTTACCTAGTTGTGGCAAGGGACGGCCTGTGTCGGGGCCACTTTGAGTTTCTCTTGGACCGCTTCGCATGCAGCCGCTCTCGAGGGACGACGACCATATGGGAGGGTGAAGGAACGGCACAATGCAAGCGAAGGCTGTTCAGAAGCGGTCCGGCATGCTCTGTCGCGCTATCCTCGTCCTTGGTTTCCAGAATCAGCTTGGCAACGGAGGACATGCAGGACTCGTCCTGCTCCTCGCTTTCCTGCAACATGATCAGCGATCCGGCGACTGAGTTTTCTGCTTCTCCGTTTCAGGTCCGCTTCAGATACAAATTCGCTTTTTGGTAAAAATTGACTGCTGCGTACACAAAAACACAAGTTTCCTGGCAGGACTCAAGTTTTTTACAAACCACCTCGTAGGAAACTATGCTTGCCAACGGAATAGCTGTGTTGTGCATACAATACGCATGTCATAGGGTGGCTCTAGACACTGTGGGAGACAGCTGGTTCTGGAACGTCAGCGCCCCGCAGTTAAGAGGTTCAAAATGTTAAACTAAAACAAAATCACATCTACAAAAAGATCAAATAGGAAATCGAACAGAAAGAAACATGAAACCAATACACAGAAGGCACAAAGGAGGAGGACAAAGGTCGTGAGGTCACATCCCGAAATAACACGTATATTGTATTTTTTCTTCAGGCTTGTTTCTACGTTGAAATTTTGGCAATCAAAAATTTGATGCCGTATCCCTGAACAGAAAACGTTCCACCTACCGTAATTGCCGAAACCGTTCGAAGACAATACTTGTCTGTACGACGTACCTCATAAGCTCTACTCTCTATTCGGGGATTCAAGCACTTAGGGCAACGCACGAATTTCTTAAGCGTGCCGGTATGCTCTTACTGAGCTGTGGCTTGCTCCGCGCCACCTAAAGTGCATTTTGTGGGCAGGCTTTTGCCAGGACAATTTCAAGGTCTGGCTACCCGATTGATTTTAACACTGTCTAACAAACGTCCTCGCAAAATTATTTTAAAGGAACTGTCTGTATCTCCCGTTTTCTTACTTGTTTTGTTCCGCACAGGGACAATCGCGCAAAGGAAGATGAGATGCTACCCCCTCTAATGAGTTCCTGCACCCCGCGGGTACATTTCTCATTTACCAGCGTATTCTAGGCAGTACAAGTAGAGGACGACGTACTACGCCCACTCTGAGGTTTATATGTAACTATGGCATAAACGAGGCGTTTAAAATAGCCTAAATACTTGCGTAAAAGCTATCCATTCTTGGAATTTCTAGTACACGGTGCGACCTCGTCCAACAATCGCAAGCTGGCAAGAGCTAAAGGGTGAACCCTGAGAAACTTCCACGCGGCACGCATAGAAGCACAGTTCAAGTGCACTAATAGATTCAAAAGACTCTCGCAACGCAATGCGGAGACACTGCGCGCACCCAGTGGAATAAGTGCCCGTAGTATTAGAAGTCAAAGAAAAAGGCAAGCTGCCAACTTCCCCCTGACAGCGCACCATTTAAATACATTTACAAACAATGGGTCATAGGAAGCTTGAAACAGACCAGTATTCCTTTATTTGCCGGAAACATCAGAAGGACTCACGATTTTGAACGCAAAGCAGGCGATCACGGCCCCTTTTAAGCTCGCCAGTTATTAGCAACTTATTTCTCGATTTGTTAAGCCCAAGTCCTAGGGTTCAAAGAGGCGAAATGAAAATGTCCGCGTGCGAAGGTTTCGGTGCAATTTAAAGATGCCCATGTGCTAGAAATGTATACTTAGACCTCCGCCAAGGCGCAACTCGTCGCCAAGGTGCCGCTTCATCGTCGAAAAAACCCGGGAGTAAAATTGTTTGGCTTTGTCTCGCGCACGACCGGCTTTATACTGCCGACCGACGATACTATAAACACCCTACTAAAGCAACGTCCACCGGCGTTTAGAAGAAAAAATGCCGCGTCTGGCAATACGTCACCCGAAATTGGTCCAGCCTTTATAGTTCAAATGTCGTCGGAGAAAACTCTAGAAATGGCCATAGTGCTGAGCTGGAGTGCCGTCGGATGGCACTCAGACACTGCCATTTTTTTCCCTGCATAACAGCGCTTCCGTGGATACAAGCTGGTGCATCATCCTAATGATTATGCGAATGCCTTACCATTGTGGGAATCTCCTTTTCTTGCGGTAGTCGGAGCACGGTCAAGGGTCGACCATGCGGACTACCACTCCAGAGCCTCTTTCTCTTCCTTCTCTTACGACTGACCGGTTTTTTATCTGCAGTCTGCAATCGGAAATTCTGTGGCCCTCGACAACAGTGGTTGATATCCCTGTTCTATAAGTAATAACATTTAGGCGATTCATACAGACAAGGCCTTGTTGATGGGCCCTTTTATAGCATTGGCCGATTCCGAAGATGCGTCGAAGACTAATGCACATGAGGGTACAGGGAAACCTCTTCGAGGGCCGCATCATCGTCATCACTAAAACACCCAGCATCATCACAATCATGGTCAGGTAATAACTTCGACTGAAGAACATATTCAGTATGTAGAACATAGAACATAGGCAGTAGTAAGCGCAAAGCAAAAAAGTTTTCAACTAGAAGCATGGCGAATAGGGTATATTCTATTGAGCAGTACGACCAATACCTGAGTGATACGTACGTATAAGATCTCAAAATAGCGTCTCAGCCCATCACACTAGATCTCGACCCGAGAGAACCCGATCACACGCGAGGCCGGTGCCCATCTCTATCTGTTTGAACTTACTTCAGATGTCGATTCCCCCAACCTTACATTTATATGCACCGGGCTGGTCTCACCTCCTCCTACCGATGTGCTGTCTGCGGTGATCAGGAGACTTTAGAGCACTTCCTGTTGCATTGCTGTGGTTTTTCAATGATGAGGCAACGTCATCTTGCCATACCGTTGCCACAAATTGGCATGCCTATTTCTATGCCCGTACTACTATGGTTTGGGGCCACATCACAGGGATATTGTCACCGAGGGATGGCTGCAGCCATTCATGCATACGTTTGCGAGACCAGGCACCTTCCCTGTTAGCTTTGATTCTTGCATGCACTTTTTCCGGTCCAAAAAGCTCATTTTTTTCTATCCCAAACTCTACTTCCCATTTTCAACCTATTCTATTTTCTCTGTTGTTGCGTATAGATCGCTAGGCTGATAATTTTCTGGTGTTTTATGCGGGTGCATTAGCCCTCCTCACGGCCGATTCCTTGTCAATCCCTCGCGTGGGTATGTCCCGAGGCACCAGGAACAACAACTGTAAATGCCAACGGGCATTCCAAAGGCCAACGGGCATTCTATCTCGAATAAAAAAAAACAATCCCTGATATAGAAGTTTTGCACAAAACAGAACAATGCTTATTAGAAGGACTGAAGTAGTAGTACTAGTATGAAACTGTAATGAGCCTTAAAGTACGAGTGGTTCCCTAGTCAGGGAAAATAAGTGATGACCGGGCGACCGATGCCCTAGATGCCAGTAGTTCCTGGACGTGCAGGTAGTCACTGGTAATCAGGTTCTCCCATAGCTCATGAAGGGGGAGAGTGGAAGGAAAGGGTGGGAGGTCAGGGTAATGCTCAAACTCGAAAATGTGGACTACTGTACAAGGCTTAGAGCAAAAAGGGCATTGGGAGACAAACTGAGTGGGAAACATGGGGTGTAAGCGAATTGGATGGACGAAGGTATTCGTTTGGATGCAACGAAGAGTGGTTTCTTCTGATTTGGACAGCTTGGAGGGAGGTGAAGGGAATTGCTGTTTGTCGAGTTGATAGTACTATGTTATGTCCTGAAATGTAACGAATGGTGTGGAATCCGCTTGTTCTTCTGGGGCCTGGAAGGAGAGTGCGCAGGCTTGGTGATGGGCAAAATTATTGCCCGTCAATATACAGTGGGTGGGTGACCAGACGAGGGCGCCGTCTCTTTGTGGCTAACGTTGAGAGAGGAGGCGGAAAGTAGGTGGGGCCCCTCTTCCTGCCAAGAAGCGCCTACAGGCAGCTTCAGAGTCGCTTAAGATGACCGCGCTGTTGGTGTGAATAAGTGCGAGTGCGATAGCAGTTCTTCACCAATCTACGTGGATGCCTTAATAATTGAAACAGAGGTTATAAGGGCCGATTTGGCGCTGACGGTTGCAACCTTGTGCTTCCCGCCTAGATATGAGCTAGCGTCTGTCTACACAACGTCTAGACGGTTCCCATAGATGTTCTCGTGGGCTTAACTCCGTGCTTGTCTTCTTCCCCGGTGGAGATCACGGCGCATGTTCTTTGGCGTTGGGCGAACCCGTACAGCAGATCCCCAAGCCTTGGGGAAAACAAGAGCAGCAGTAGATGCTGGGTGCGCGAGTCGTAGGTGTTTGAGTAAACCGAAGTCCGCGGATTTTTGAGTGAGCCGGACACGTAGGCTGGCAAGGTGGCATTCAATTAATTCTGAAACGGTATTATGAAGCTCTAATTGAAGACGCCGCTGAGTAGAGGTGTCCATAGGCAGGCCCAATGCTTGTTTGAATGCCTTGGGTATGAACTTGTCAATGGAGTCCAAGTCTCCTTTGGTGAGGCAGGGGTATGGAGCAACGTAAGTAAATCTAGAGATTAGAAGTGCTCGAATCAGTCTAATCAAATCTTGTTCTTTCAGGCCGCGATGGCGGCTAGAGATGCATCGGAGCATGCGCGTAACTTGAATGAATGTCCTGGATAATTTAGATAGGGTGAAATCTGCACCATCAAGGTGTGGTTGCAGTCAAACTAATGGAAGTCAGACTTAATCACAGAAAATTTCGTATAAAGCACTACCAACTTTTGGCAGGAGTATCCTTCCCAGTCTATCAACAATTCACTTAGACGGTTAGTGTGTTGGCACTACGGACAAATATCTAATACAGGCAAATGGGGAATAACGTTGCAGGTGAAAAGTGTTTTGAACAAGATCGCAATGCAAAAAAGCACCAAAGTAACATTTATGCGAATGCTCACACTGCGAAAGACGTTATAAAGACTATTCCAGGTCCTGTGAAGTTCCAAAAAATGAGAAGGCAATGGTTCAACTCAAAGTAGCCGCAAAACTATCTTCTCTGAAAGCGCGTGAAAGCGTGTTATGCTATGTTCATGGAGATTTGCCTATGCACCTGGCCTGGGTGCGGATCGGTCTCTTTTTTCTGCGGCAAACCAGCGTTAGCTTACCTGCGCTTGGTAGCCCACAACATTACCGCTTTGACTGGCGAACCAGTGGTCGTGGTGGTGTCTCCTGCTCCACTGGACTAGAAAGGCCTCGGACGGCCTCAGAGTAGGCCTCGGAAGTCCAGGGAACTTTGATGCGTGAGCCCTGCATCTCTTGAAACAACCGCATTGCATACATTACAGACTCCTTACTTACCGACAGCATATCCACAACTGGCACCGTACGTCCTCACGCAGAAATAATTCACGAATATTCACGTGTCTCTTCCGCTATACGTAAGACACAAGCCATTGCCGCTTCAGTCATGTTAGAACCCCTCCACCAACCATATAACCATCCGTAAAGTCAATCAAAGAGTCGCGCAGAGACGAGACTACTACTAGCTTCATACCCACGCACATCCTTCATGAACTGACATAACACGCGGCACTCCACAGCTGTCCATTCGCTCGACGTTCTGCAGTGGGTCCACGGACACACCCGGACAGAGTAGGGAATGCAAGAGCTCGTTCCCTCACTCGTGCGAATATACCCGAGGGACCCTCAACACTGGCCTCCGGACTAGGGCCTGAATTAAGAATTCGCCGCCCGTCACGAGGCTCGGAGGCACGTCGAGAACCACCTCCCTCGCCGATGCGTCGTCCACTTCCCACTCATAAGGTTACAAACCGCAAAGGCACATACAGTTGCCAGGCAAAGACCATCTCCCCCCCGTGGCAGCTCATTACGGCCCCAACTGGCGAACCCCACTGTCAGATGTACGGCGCCTGTTGTGGCGTAAAGCACACCTACTGGACTTGTCCTCACGCCAGGCGATTGCCGCACTTCCTACAACCCCACTTTTTACCCCCTTACTTTTCCTACACCGGTTTGACATGGGCCACTGCTTCAACCGATCTTACTCGAGTCCTCTGGTCTCACTTCGCCCTCCACATTGCCCACGTAGGGGCCCAGAACCTCGCGGAGCACCCGTTTAGGCTCCTTCAAATATCATTTCTCTCTTTCTCTCTCGTGGAGTCACTTAAAGCTTAAAGAAATCGGAGAAACACGAACACGTGGCTGAGAGAGAGAGAAAGAGAAAATGACTTTATTGAAGGTTCCTGCGGAGGCTAGGGGCCTCGGCCACGCAGGGCCTGCCCTTCCTAGACGAGTATTAGGTCGTCCCCGAAGCAGTGCCTCGCGGGCGTCGGCGCGGTCGGTGCGTGGTGGGTGTTCGGGTGTTGACCCGCCGACCCCCCGACGACGCTTCCCTGCGCTTCTGCCCTGCGACTCAGAGGGCGATAGTTTCACTGGCAAATTACCAGGCCTGGTATGTGGGAACGGCGCTTTTTCCTGTACTGCGTCTGTACAGCGGCCGAAGTAGCGAATTCAGAACGGCAAGTAGGTACGCAACTCACAGTAAACAGCGTTCCCTTTTGGCGTACAACCCACTATTTATTGGCGCCAACATTTCAGCGTATAATTTAATACAAATTCCAGTCGAAATATATTTTAATTATTATTATCGCGAAATTGGGGTGTTATGGCGACAGCCTGTTCCTATGTGCGAAAAAGCGGCGCTCTCTAACCAAAGAAATAGCCACCGCTGTGAAAACTACAAAACACTTATAAAAGTTCAGGAAAGTTGTATCAGTGCATGTGGGGATTAATTTTGATAAAGTCAATTACTGCTTGAAAACACAAGGGGCGACATAGGAGTTCGTATGGGGATAGGAGCCGGGCTTCTGAAAGTAGAAGCAGAGTGCGTTACCGCACTGCTTAAACTACCATTAAGGTTCACACGGAGTCCGACCCACGCGGATAAGAAGGGCACACGTGGGCCGTCTGAGAAACTCCTTCTGAATGAATAGGGTGTCATTCTGGGATAACCTTAGTAGGGATATCGGCTTAGTTACCCTCTTGGCATGCCAGGCCGCGTCAGGGTCGGTGTGGCCCACTGTCAAACGCCCATTCGAGAGAACTCGCACGGCTCCACTGTGGCGCGTATAGATATTTTGGAACCGTCTCCAGACGTTTGAGTGAAATAGTCGCTGTAGCATATTCTAGCACCCACATTTTCCAAAACGGGAAGGTCTGCTTCCCGGCGTTCTTTTTGGATAATATTGGCTTACTTACTACTGTAGTGAATAACGCACTAAATTTTTTACACTTTTTAGATGCGGCGCATCTCTTGCTCTGAGGCATGTCACTCCTGTGTCGTCGGCGGCGGCGGGGGCGTCCGTCCGCAGACCTCCTCCGTTCGCCTCTCCCAGAGCTGTGTGCAACACTCTCACTCCGGCGCATTATCATAACGACAGCTGGCGCGCTTGGTTGGCGCGCGCTTCGCTGCGTTAACGCTGCGTTAACAGCTGCTACGGTGCGCATGTGCGCGCATGCGCGACTCCCCTCCTTGGTCTCCTCTCCTTCAAGCGCTGTGAATATAACGTGGGTATCGCGCTGAGTGGTGGCCGCTAAAACACGTGTACTCTCTCATTTCGCGTATGCATGTGCATGAAAATGTAAAATTGCCTCCATCGTCCCGTGTATGAGAACATCCGTATGTGATGGAAGGCATCCTACGCGTTCACAATACGTTTCACGCGATGTAGAGAATCAACCCAATGGAAACGCCAATTGAACCACCAGATGCGCCGCATCACACCAGGGTTCCCTCGCGGGGAGATGGAGGCAATTTTTGGGAAGAAAAGTGTGTAAAAATTTTGTCCCGTGGCGCACACTTTTAAAATGGTGTTTTGGCTAAAAAAAGGCTGTAAGGATCAAAAGGGGAGTTTGTGTTAACACCCTAAAAAGCGTGTACGGTTGCTTAATACTCTAAAAAAGGCTGTGGGCAGCGCAGCTATGCGTGACAATAGTGATCAGCTGAGCGCGCAGCATGACATACAGACACATTCAACACTAACAAGTCGCAACTAGAGCACAAATGAATTGAGCAAGGAAACCAACGGGACGTATGGGGAGAGCGAATACGTATTTAGAAAATACAACTGCTCTTCTTGCTTTCATAAGCACCCTAAAATCATCCGATAGAGTCGGTGGGCTTGTCGCTAAAATCAGATATTTTAATACGAGCTTTGGAATTAGGCATTTTAGTGTGAGAACAAGCAAGTCAGCATGTGGATTTGCAAGAACCTTCAATTGTGAGGTAGTTATACTGTTAAATATGTCATCGAATTTTATTAAAGCACGACACCTATTCCATACCATTTCAACATGCACAAAGAAGGGTGTTAATTATATCAATACCTTTTTTTCCACAAGGGTGTGAAGCTACAAATTAGGGTGTTGGAATCTAAGGAAATGGTTGTGAAAGACAGGCAACTAAGAAAAAGTGTGTAAAAGAACTATAACTTTGGAGCAGTGTTGTACACGTTCCTCTAAAACAGGAACGAAAGCTCGTTCCTTCCTAATGTTGAAACGAGGTCCCGCTAAAAGTTCTTCTATTGCGAAATGAACTCGTTCCAGTTCCACTTCGAACATTGGAACCTGTCGTTACACTAACGTTACATTTCATTTTTTAAAATAAAACATGGTGTGGGATTCCTGGGGCGAAATCAAATGAAAAATAAAAAACTCACATAGAACTACGTATATTATAGGAATATGAACACCGCCGGCTGCAGTTTACCTGGAGATAAAAAGAATCCAAAGATATCCTCCCAGGCGATTTTTTTTCAGGGAGCACCGGACAAACTCAAGACCTGTCTAACGGTGATTTTGGTGCTTGTCTATTATAGGGGCAACACATATGACACTTCTCATTTTTGTCTTACAAATGCGCAGTAAGGTTACTGCGCTTCAGTTATGCGGATAGAAAGTTACATGCAGGAACGTAATTAAATATCTGGCTTTAGAAACAGCGTCGAAAGGAACAATACAGAGCCTTTATTGAATGCTGATTTAATATTACAGTTCATTTAAAATACCTTGCAGGCACCTTTGCAGGGAATTTAATAAGGGGGTTACAAAAGGGACGCTTTGCGGATCAGATATGCCGCACCAATTTGCGAGTAACAAAACACAGCAGAACAAGCAATGACTGGCAGGTTTGCGATCCAAGTTTAGGTCGGAAGATTATAACAAGAAAAAAATAAAAGCCAACTGCGTAGTCACATACAAAATATACGCACAAGAATTCCAAAGTTTTTCTTACACAATCGGGATAGTAGGTAAAGGAAAAAACCAAAGATAGCCAGCTGTCTTTATGTGGACCTGACGCTGAATCAGTTGCGGTGGTTATAAATACGCATAAGGGAAAAGCAAAGAAAATAACAGGGAGCCTAATCACGTGCGTAAAAAAACATTTACACTATAAAAAATATAGTCGGACACAAAGTGCGACAATATAAATTGAAATAAACAAGCAGAGATAAATAAAAAGTAACGAGAAAATAATAAAAAAACACGTACCGTGGTCTAGAAACGCAGATTTTTTAGTTCTTTAAGCAGAAAAATTTAAGTACATAACAAAGTTACAGCATATGGCAGAAGAACAAAAAAAGTAGAACGAATGAAAAAAATGTGAAAACAATTATTGGGAAAAAGTGTCCGAATGCATAGTCGCAACTAAGCAGAGTCCCTTGTTTGAACTCAGTAAGAGTTGCATCTCGATGTGGGAGTCAGTCAGACGAACCCGTGTTTTCGTCAAAACGTCATTGGCAATGTTGAAGAGCCGTTCCACGGAAGCGCTTGAGGGTTCTGACGTGTTTTACTTGAAGAAAAGTTGGATCAGTCCCTTTAAATCCTTCATCTGCGACAGCGGGTAGTCAACTGGTACCAGCAGGTACCGCGAAAGCCCTTCCTGTGCCTCGGCTGGAAGGGGTTGCTGCCCAAAGGAAAAGAAATTCTAGGGCATGGAGGAGGTGGCCAAATCTGCGCTGGATGCCTTGGTCACCGCTGCCAGCTGTCTTTATGTCGTTGGTCGCGTTGGCCAGCATAGAACTGTCTGGGATCCACGATAACTTAAACCTCGGGATTAAGCAACCGGTGACAACGAGCTCGCGCTTTCTTTTGAGGGGTTCAAACCTGCAATCCCGAACAATATCCGGTGACCCGGTGATCCTGTAATCCTGGTAACCCTTCGAATAACCTCACAGCGAGAGCAACTCCCTGGACAACAACGCACCCGCGGCTAGCGCGCAAAATGCAGTACATACCCCTGACAATATACGGTGGTTTCACAAGGTACCTGCACTGCCGCTCGGTCATAGAAACTTTCCCCGGGAGGGCACAATTCTATCGGCCAGACGCGCAGCCCCACCTTCGGAGACAAACAAGGAAAGTTAATAGCATTCCCGCGGCTGCGCTATCCACCCGCCGAACGCTAAAGTAAGCTCAACCGGCGTGAAAGCAAGCACAAGCTGTGGCTTGCTGCGTGGTTATTCTTCTGCCTTTGAGCTTCGAGTAAGCATGTTCCGCTGAAGGGCGGGACAATTGGACCCCTTATAGTAAGAAAGCATAGTAGCGACGTGTATTTTTGTACTCGACACTGGACATCAAAACAGCCAGTTCCTAGCGATGTAACGTTTGTAGAAGGAACGCCGCTCCTGCCGTTCCTTCCAAAACCTAATCAGTTACCGTTACAGTTCCACCGACCCTTAATGGAACGGTGGCGTTCCTTCGTTCCTCGAAAAAGGAACTAGTTCCTGGAATGCCGTTCCTTGGAACGTCGTTTCGTACAACACTGCTTTGGAGGTATTTTATACCCGTTTATACACGGGTGCAATGAACATTTTCTACAAGTGGAGGGATGTTTTGCACCTCAAGATGTATAAAATAATATGAATTTCCATAATTTATTACCAGCAAAACTCTTTAAGCTTGAGATGGCTTCGGTGACGTTAGCAAAAAAAAATACAAACAAAAAGAATTGCGCCGCCTGTAAAGGACGTACAACCGCAGAAAGTCTATAGTAACAGCGAAGCAGGCTTTCGAGCCTATTCTAGTGTGAGCACAAGGAGCGCATGCGTACGCGCACCTGCTACTATACCATTTTAAAGGTACTAGTCGTTTTGAGAAAATAAAACGCAAAAAAAAATATTTAGATCGGAAAGAGTAGAGCTGGGGGTCGACCTAGCTTGATTCCCTCTTGGATCCGCTGTCAGTGTGGAGGACAGACTGGAGCAGCCTTGTAAAATCCAGCTATACTTGGCGTCACCGCTGAGCTAGAGTGCACTTGAAGATAGAGTGGTTCAAACGCCCCATAGGCCCATGTATTAAAATTGAGTAAAAAAGGGATCGAACTGTTTAGCGGTGCTGCGAGCATTACCCCTCCGTGGTAGCGCAACGGATACAATACTCGGCTTTTACGCAAAATACCTGGGTTTAAATCTCTCCGAGGCAGTCCTTTTTCTTTTTAATTGGTTAAACTTTTAGAGCGGTAACATAGCCAGTGCTTTTGGTTGACTGCGAGAAAAGATAGCGTAAGCAAACCCCATTTGCGAATAAAGAACTGGCCATTTGCGAATCACGAAACGAGTGTTGTGTAGAAAAACGTAATGCTATTTTTAAAGGTGTAACAAAGCTATGCACCCGCCGCGGTGGCTCAGTGGCTAAGGCGTTGCGCTGCTGAGCACAAGGTCGCGGGTTCGATTCCCGGCCGCGGCGGCCGCTTTTCTGATGGAGGCGAAAAGCAAAAACGCCCGTGTGTACGAGATTTCGGCGCACGATAAAGATCCCCAGGTGGTCAAAATTAACCCGGAGCCCTCCACTACGGCGCGCCTCATCGCCTGCGTTGCGTCGGCGCGTTAAACCCTACTATCAAACAAAGCTATGCACGTCGCTTACAAATGAAGGTCACCGTATACATTAATTTAAGTAAAACAGAATTTAATGATGACGCCGTTTCTGCGAAACGATATCTGCCACATGGGCCTGATTAAGCTGCGTCTCTATATATACTCACCAAAACGGCATCGACCGGAGACAGCACAATAAAATTAGAAATCTTTTGTTTCTAACCGAAACCACTGACCTCGACGTAGAAAAATTCTCGATTTTTACGTGTAAGATCGCCGAAAAATTACTCGACGTAACAGCGCCGAGTCACGTATACAACGTACACGCTGATCAGAATACTCAAGAACGGCAATTTCCTTTTATCTAGTTATAATGGCAATTAAGCTTTCTTCTTGTCTTATCAGTTGTCAATCGGTCGGAGGCAGTAAATGAAAGCAGAACACACAGATGGCCGCGGGCACGGCTTGCGCAGCCGTGCAGACGAAGCAGACAAGCATCACCGAGTACAGCTGGGGTAATCTGTGTTATTCATTTAGCGAATTGTGGTGAAATTAATTCTTAATATTAAATAATTTGGTGACACAAACAATAATTTGCATTTTCGTTATTTTTTTGTTTTTTATTGCCGAGAACATGTGCGGTCTGCGTGAGCGAAGAAGCACTGTATACGCAGACGACGACTTCGCGGCTGCGTCGCCCTGAAGCACAATACATGCAAACGTTACGGCGTAACGAGAACTGTTCTATTTAATTTAATCACATGATTTGCTTCAAAAATATTCCACGCAGAAATTTCTTCAAAGCAAGGATGAACAGTTACCAGAAGTTTGTGTTTATTATTTAGTTACAGCTTTTCTCGCCTTAGATGTAACAGCAGAAGTGTGCGATATTGCTTGAATCTCTGGCGATTGAAGCATTTTATTTGTGGTGACACAACTTTATTGGCACGCCCTCGTCTATGAAGGGACCTTTCCTTGATGCTGCATGCGCTCCATACAGTTTTTTTTTTCGCTTGATAGAAATAACAGACACCCATTGCATATCCTGCAACTGAGTCCCTGATATATATGTGTCCAGATATAGTAGCCAGGGAAGCTGCAGAAGCAATTCCCGCAAGTTCATGGCCGATGTGTTAGTATGTGTCGTGGTTTCTCTTCCCGCTGTAGCCATTTTAAAATGTGTTATGTATTGGTTGTTTTAAATGGCCGCCCCTTCCACTAACAAACGCACAAGATAGGCCAACTCAATAATTTCATGCACAGCTACAGTACACGATACAATCTAGGCGCCTTTTTATGCCTACTGTAAAAAATAAAAAGAACGGCTTAGCCGGGATTTGAACCCAGGTCTTTTGTATAGGAACCCAGTGCTGTACCCGCTGCACTGCGATGGAGGGGTAATGTCTGCAGCGCCCCTAAACGGTTAGACCCCTTTTTTGCCTCACAAATTGGGACCCGTTTGAACCACTCTATATTTCTAGTTTACTCTACCTGAGCACTTAGCCTAGCGTGCAGCAAGAACATCGCAAAACCTGACGAAACTTAGCAAAACTTAGCAGCATCAGAAGAAGCTGGGTCGATCTCCCGCTCTGCTGTTTTTGTTTTGCAACTTAATTCCAATATCACATCATTTCAACATCATACAGAAAACCAACAGTGTACTAGTCGGACATCACCTTGTTCACCACGCAAAAACGCTCTGAAGCTACAAATTAGGGTGTTCGAAGCCTAAGAAAAAAAAATCACGCCATATCCACGGAATGAATGATGATTAGTGGGGCGAAGCTCGAGTGGGGGAGATCATCGGTAACCGTAACTCTCCCGTGAAAGTTCGCCCATTACATAATTAAGAAAGACGTAAGACTGTGTGCGTACATTGTACAAATCAACTTTTATTTTCGGACTCAGTGCTCCCAGGCGCAGACCTGGTGAAAGACCCCGCGCCATCGAGGACTACCCCGCACCTCCACCACAATTTGTCACGTAGGATGGGACACAACGGTAAAGAAAGAACTTTTATTTATGGCGAACAAGACGAGAGGAAACGAGCAAAGGTCCTTGCGTCTCGTTCGATCTCCGAGAACGACTGCCTGCGTTCGTGGCGTGATCTCTTGCGTGATCTCCCCCTCGCAGTGCACGTGCGCTCGCGCCTCAGTTGGCGAACACAGACAAGCTCGCGCTCCCGGTGCCGAGTTTGCGCTGCCGGTTGCAGCCGGTTCTTGCGCGTGCAACGCGGCCCACTTTGCGACATCTCCGAAAGCATGCGGCGGTCACGTACCACGAGACACAAGGGATGGACAGACCCATGGCTTTAGGAGCTTCACCCCTAAAACGGCGTAGGGACTTTTCAACACACCAGCACACTTATTCCACTTATACTACACCTTTCTAGGCGCTAAGAGGGTAAAAACGTTTGGTGTGTATATATGTTCTTCGTAATATTAAAAGCCTAAATTGACGTTGCACGTGCCAAAGCTTAACTTGTGCCATGAGTGGCACCGTGTCTCGAAACGAGCTATCGTTAAAGACGAACATTTTTTTTGCGGTTGAACATTTCTTACGACGTGGGGAGGAGGCTTTGAGTGGATGTCTTGTACTTCGCAGTACAAATATACAGGCATGCATGGCCTTAATCAATCGCCATCTGAACACCTTTTTCACACCCTCTTAACACCCTTTCAACACTCTCCCAAATATCAAGGGTGTTGAAATTGGTCAACACCCTTTCTTCTACACAAAAAAGAGTGCAGAGCTAGAAATAAGCGTGTTGATGTTGAAGAAAACGGGTGTAATGGCACCAAAAGACCCTTTTCCCACTTATTCTACGGCGTTTTGGTAAAAAAGGGTGCAAAAAAGTTTACTGCGAATAGTTATCAGGGCGTTAATTTATATTTTTTATACAACATCCACACCACCATCACGTGTCAAGCTATCGTAATACTCTACCGATAGCAGGGCTATTCCATATTCCTTTCGGGAACGTATTCCGCAATATACACTGACACGCCTTGCATTTTCGTCTAAGTGAAGCGCTAATCTTTGCGGGTAGATAACGGAATTGAATGGATATCGCTCTCACATTGTAGCATCCCGTTGGCTTTAAATGATTGCAAATTATCCGAAGTGAGCAGTGCCAAATACCGGGGAGTGTTTCTTTAAGGAAGAACCATGGATTGGAATTGTTGGGTGGTATGCACAGCTCTCCGGCACCGAAACGTTCTCCCTTGCTTCCGCCACCATGCCCCAGTTTAGACGCCATTAGAAAGTAGGCCGACAAAAAGCGTGTGTCGGGTTTGTATTTTTGTCACCGTCACATAAACGGTAATAGAGATTACGGAATTGGCGGAAGTCACATCGTTCTGAAGGGATGAATGATATAATCAAGACAACAGTTGTAGGATAGCGAAGGGGCACAAGCAAATCACACGCACAGGCAAACACGACCCCATTAGCTCCTACCATCGAAGCACTCAACCGTAAGTACGAAGTTTATCCTGATTTCTGTATAGTTCTTGCTTCAAGAGATCAGGAATTCGTATCAATTGGCAAGTAGCGAATAACGATTGTAGGTGCATGTCCCGACCAGTAAGGGTGGCGTAAATACGGGTAGCGGATTCATGTTGACCACAATCACCACAATTCATCCAGTCAACGTAATTATTGCATGCGTATCTTTTCTTATAATGCCGAGTTTTTATTACATTTTCACTGTTTCTCTTTATTCCTAGGCGAGAAATTGATACCGTCTGAGGCTTATGTGTGAAGTTGAAAAGACATTTTCAACGATGTTGAATCTTTCAACTTGCGAGCATAAACCTTCTACCGCCTACTTAAGATAGATTTTATTCCTAGGCGAGAAATCGATACCGTCTGAGGCTTATGTGTGAAGTTGAAAAGACATTTTCAACGATGTTGAATCTTTCAACTTGCGAGCATAAACCTTCTACCGCCTACTTAAGATAGATTATTTTTTCCCTTTGATTATGTTCATCAGGAAGTGAAAAATCAACAAGCCAGAGGAATACATAAAGGCAGGGCGCAGACTGCATGCAAGAATCTTCAGTCGCTATGTCCGTGTGCAAGCGCCATAGTGGACACCGAAAGCAAGAGTTATCGTATAGAACGCCGTTATAAAACAAAGGTACAAAATAATGGGGTAGCTCTCACTGCAGAACACAGAAAATCGCTTGTCACCGCATTGTAAACAAGGAAAGCGACCTTGGTTGGGTTAGGAAAGCTGCTCAAAAGCTGCTTTCTTCCCTGTACTTGGCAAAAGTAACAGCATGTCCATTTAACGGGATAAGCAGACCAGCGCTTTAAGCTTGACTGTATTCATTCATGAATCCCAAACACTGGGAAGAACACTCCGCCATCGCGTCATACTTGAAGTGCATTACGTGGTGTTGGCTGGAGGAAAATGTCACGGGGCTGTCCATATTTGGTTCGAAGCTCGAGGAGCCATGAAGAGTACTCTCGATCCCTGGTGGAGATTTTCCGTGTTCCGAACGCGCATGTTCGCTATATTTACGTAGGCGTTCCCTTTGTCCCATATCCCACCTCATTGTGACTTTGTGGTATGTAAAAATATTCACGTTACTGACCCTTAAATATAACTTTTCTTTCCGTTTACACTGATGCATCGAAAAACCTTTGCATTTCGTCAGAGCAATGACAAGATGACAAAAAAGCTTCCATGTCGTTATTACATAGGGTTTTTCAAAAACGATCAATTCCACAGATTTGCTATTTCATTTTAGGTTTTGCAACCATGTCCGCCATGAACACTTCACTAAAATGCAAGAACCCTTCAAGAAACTGAGAAGCTGCAACCACCATCTGTCATTTTGAGTGTGGGCACCGATACCCGCCGTGGTGGCTCAGTGGCTAAGGCGTTGCGCTGCTGAGCACGAGGTCGCGGGTTCGATTCCCGGCCGCGGCGGCCGCTTTTCTGATGGAGGCGAAAAGCAAAAACGCCCGTGTGTACGAGATTTCGGCGCACGATAAAGATCCCCAGGTGGTCAAAATTAATCCGGAGCCCTCCACTACGGCGCGCCTCATCGCCTGCGTTGCGTCGGCGCGTTAAACCCCACAATCAATCAATCAGTGTGGGCACCGATAGAAGGAATTCACAAAAGCCCGGGCGAATTTCTTGCGAACAAATACGCTTATCCGCCAGCGTGCTCCGGAAGAACTCTGCGCAGGTTGCGGCAGGGAGCTAGAAATCCGGCGACATATCCGCCCAGTCCAAAGATAACCGACCAGTCCTCAATAAAGGAGACATCCAGCTTCCAGTAGCAATTGGCATTAAGTTTAACTGAAAGGGGAATTGGAAATGAGTAGAGGCTAGTAAAAGAAGATTACAATGATGGTGGGAAACGAGCAAAGAAGAAGCTGGGAGTACATCCCGACAAAGAAGTCAGACTTGCGCAATAATTCCATAAAAGGCATTTTTCCCCACGGTGTGGGGCTTCTACAGTGGCTTTACGACTAACGCAGCTATGCAACGCTAGCCTTTTAGAAAGGGGAAGCCGCTAAGCCTCTTCAAGTGGAGGACTTCTACCCACATGGGAACGGAATATCGCATGTGCCCCAACCGCTTTCAGGAACAAGGTCATTCAGCATCAGCGGGATGGGTTATATACAGTAATCATCAACTATTAAATTTAAACACCTACACCGTACTTCGAAAAAGCAATTAATGTAGTTTTTAATTTTTAAGATGGAAACATAATTAGCTTCCAAACAAAAAACTGCAGGCTTTGCGTCCCATGAACACAGCAGTTTCCCAAAAAGAATCCATGCAAATTTTTGAATTGAAAATCAAAAGCGCTTGCGTTTCCTGCTAAAAGGATGCGCTGAAAGTGGAACCGTTTTCCTCAAATTCATTCTGGCTGCGCACAACACAGTAACACTGCACCAGAAGTAACGCCTACATGAGGCAAACAATTATACATACACGGCGGACAACACGCATATTTGACGAATGTAAAGTTTCCGCTTACTGTATCACGGTACAATCTTAATTACAAAAAGCGAGAACTCGATGCAATACAGGTGTCGTTTCAATTCAGACTGAAACCCTTCTTCTAAACGGTGTTTGACACGAGGTGTCAGAAGAAGGAAGAAGGTAAAGTAAGATAGAAAGGCTGGGAGGTTAACCCGATGTAGAGCGCGGTTTGCTCCCCCGCACCGGGGGAGGGGGGTTTAGGGTATAAAAAAGACGGAAAACGAACAAGGAATAGAAGTGGCCAAGCACGCACTCTAGTCCCATTTTAGGTACTACAGTAGTTCTCTTACAGGTGCTTCGAGGACGTAGAAGGAAGCATACTTATCACACAAAACCCATGCCTTGAAGCTATTACTGCGCTGTTACCAGTACGGAGGAGCGTACAGTACACGCCCGAACGACAAAGTGGGGAATACGAGAAGACGGCCCGAGATTTTTTCATAAAATACACAGCAAAACTTCAATGAACCCTACTTCCAGTGGTCATGCAACACATAGGCACAGTTACCACACACTCGATCGCAAACGCGCACCCGCAAACACACGGATATGTACACTCACCCCTATCGGGAGAAACCGTACTAAAACAGGAGAGATGCGACAGAACTGGGAAAAGTGAATCGCGGCACTTTCTATTTCCGCACTACACTGATGGTGCAAACACTCGTTTTAGGCGTGGCCTTCAATTACATGGCAAATTCTCCCGCGATGGTCATCGGGAAGTTTCTAAAATGCACCCCTCCCGCAGCAGAGCACCTAACACGGCCGTCCTTCATGAACGACGCGAGAAAGATATAAAGAAAAAGAATAATGCCAACCGAGGCGCCTGACCACACTAGCCATGCCACCGTGGTTTCAATTCTGACGTCGCACGCTCGGTCGCGGCACACAATTAACTCTGACATGGAGGAAACTGCACGAAAGAGTCATCAGTACCGACATTGAAAATAGACGTGGTGCATCTACGAGAGTATTTATCTCCTTTAACTGCGAGTTTAATAAAGGGGCCATTGAGGAAACCAGACCGCGTCGGCGATGCCTGTTGCATTGAAACGGCACCTTAAAGGGACTCTTCAACACTTCCGATAAACGCATGCACTTTTTCCTTCGCGCCTGTAATCACTGCGAAATAAAAACACTTCGGCGATTATTGTCAGTAAACTTAACCATATAGACTCGCAAATATTTAAACACAAAATATGTTCAAAATGCACATGTTCAAGGAGACTTAAAGGAACGTCGGGGATCCCTTTGTTAATTAGAAGTCAGTCTTGCTTGGTAAGCCTTCTTGGCAACCTGCTTGCTTGCTACTCCATATGAACACCAGAGGGGCGAAAATGAAATAAGAAGCAGACAGCAGAACGCACACAGAAACTACAAATACTAATAAGCCCAGAAAAATGCACTGACGGATATTATGCCTCAAAATGCGAAATTTGGGTGCAGCGCGAGCTGCAGTCTTCTCGGTCACCGCGCATATCTGCAGCGTTTCAGAAAAACGTCGCGTAATCAGGGAACGCACCCAGGCACGCGCTACACTGCTATTATCTCGCCGATCGTCGCCGCTGCCGGCCAGGGTGTTGTTGCAAATCATGTTTGAAACTCCAGCGCAAACGTCACGTGGTTCGGATTAGCCACGCACGGGAAAGCAGCGAGCATGTTGTTGTTGTTATGTTTTCGTTTCGTCAACAGTGTCAAGGCTTAGCAGGTATTAAGCCAGTCCGATCTATATCCAGGAAACTAGGTTAGCCTCCCAGATAAAGTCCAGCAAAGAACGGTTTGCGGGACCATGAAGCCACCGGTGGTAATGGGTGTCTGACCGCAAAGTTAGGCCTGCTGCCATCAGACATTTGCTTCACATGTCCTTGGCTACAGGGCATGTCCATAATAGATGGGGAATGACAGCCCGGCCAGTTTCGTCAAACCAGGTTGCACATATCACTTGCACTCGGTAGTAACATTTGCACCCACTCGTGCGGGCAGGCGTAAGAGCCACCCCCAACCGGATCCTTCGTAGGACCACCTCCGCCATCCTGGTAAGGTTAAGGGGGAAGAAAACTGAACGGAGCGATAACAGCACGCGCTTGGCGTCGAATATCCTCGTTTGCAGCCATTCTTGTGGCCCATGTGGCACTTGGGAGCTGGACGGAGAATGATGGGGTCGGGCATTTGTGTGACAGGAAGTCAGCACATTCATTTCCTATAATATTGATGTGACCAGGCACCCAAGACAAATCGCGTTTGAACCACCCGCGCCGATGTCACGTGGTTTGGATTAGTGGCGAGCGGAACGGATTATAGGGAGGGGTAGGGCGTAGAGGCTGCTCCTTGGCGGTGACACATGAAACAATAGTGATGGCGAGGTAGTGAAGGAGATTAGACCATAGCCACGTGCGCCGCCCCTCTTCTTACCGTTCTCCAGATGCTCCACTTCGCATCGTTTCTGCCGTCGCTGCTGCGTTCGGTCATTCGGTTATGCGGAAGCTACTGTCAGGAAAACCAGGTAACGGCTGCCAAAGGGCTTCGTGTTAAAGGAACAGAGCCCGAGCTCGTGCCGTGGCAGGCAGAACAAAAAACCAAAGAAATAGAATAAAATGGGTGTTATCCCAACAATTGCGTGCAAGCAGTGCGGAGGCAGGAAAATTGAATTGCATTTATGAAATATACATTAATTTCAGCATGAGGGAAGGGAGAGAGTAGGAGAACAGCTTGGGTTCACGCCAAACTTTTGAATGATGAAGTATAAAAAGCACTGGGCCAGTATCACAGGTTGTAACCTACACGATCATAGGCTGTGGCTTCTACAATGTACAACTACAATTTCATGTCACAGCGATTGTGTTCTTTATATCAATAAATGTATTTCCCACTGAGACTTACCGGCAAGAAAGACGTGTGTTCTTCGTCAAGGCAAAGGTAAGTAATCACTCCCATTTTATTGAGGGCAATCAACAGCTTTCTCGGGTGGCCACTTGACTCCCCCTCCAAAGAAAGGTATACAATTTTTTAGACTCTGTTGGCGATATCTAAAGTGGAGTTAAAACTTCGACACGAACATTTTTTTGATCATCAGGTTCGTTTTCCACGCGTTCCGAACATAAAATATTCGTTTTTCTCCAACAGGAGATAAAGGCATCGAAAAGTGTCTAGATATTAGGGAATGTTCTTTTTAGTGAACATTTTTCACTGAACACAAGAGAAATAGACTTATGAAACAAAATGTGAACGTGAACTAAAGACCAGAAAATTTAATTCAGCCGTAACATACTCAACGGACCGACATTATGGTTGCAACAGTAACACGCTTGGGTCGACACTTTTAAAAATCACGTGGCGCGTTTCCTGCACAAAGATTAAATGTTCGTTTCTCTAACCGTACTCATTGTTAATTTATATGGGAACCTTAACAAATAGTCAACATACCAAAAGCAGTTTTAGCCTTGCTATAAGCGTCTGACAGGCCAAGAGAAGCCAACTCGGGTTTCTTTATTTCCAACATAAACATGTGGATTGGCTCAGAGGAAACGTGAAAGCGTGAAATGACGCCATTAGTTTTTGTAATGTGATTCGTCGCTGTATGTGTTTTTGAAGTTCACACATAGGCGCTCGTGGTTCTATCAGTGCTATTTTTTTTTGTTTAAGAAACTTTTATTATATATGACATAACCGTATATTTGTCGGAATAGATTTTTTATGCTTGTTTAGAGTTATCCCCATCAGTTTCGGTTTACATTCCCTCCAGCAACATGCTTGGCTTCTGACGTTATCTTTGTTCGCGCATTATCGATAATTAGGGAGCCCCCTTCCCGTACTTATGCTGCGTTGTCGCTTGGAGAATGGCCGGATAAGTGGTCGGCACCACTTAGGGTGAGCAAGTACCGTACCCTTCGGGGCCAAAAGACTAGCCGAGGCGTACACTGCGTACACAGTGGCTGAACGCTCTCTGCGTCATTGACCACGCTCAACTATGAAGCTTTTCGGCCGCACCTTCGGACCTCGCCTGGTTCTTTTCTGGGTTGAATGAGGCCCGTTCATTCCAGGCCACCAGTCGGTTGACAGAGCACCGTGTCAGCAAGTTGTTCATGCCCATGTCACACCTTGCCCACGCCTACCAGCTGAAAGCGGCGGCGGCAACTTCACAGGCGAGTCGGTGCCTGCTCGCAATCTGCCGACTCCCCCATGGGCCAATGAAGATTGCTGGGAACAGTCGTGAGTGCGGTGTATAGAACATCAGCACAATAAAAAGTCAACTACAAAAAAAATGGATGATGATGACGACACTCCAAAATGGAAAATTTGCGCTCAGCGCAAACTTCTGTCCACGCGGCGGCGGCGCATAGCTGGTGCGTCGCAGGAAGTGAATAAATCACCGGCGAAAGCACGACGGCGCACGCTATACCCTGGCGTTATCTTCTAGCACGTCGTCGGCATTTAACATGCCTCGCGTGGGCTCGGCATGACGCCCTCTGCCTCACACTTTCGCCATACTTTCAACGTCCGGTTTCCTGCTCACTTTTTGTTGAGTGTCCTCTTTGTTTTTCCGGTTACAACGAGGCCGACGCCGAGGGTTAACGCGACACCACAGAAGGGGGTACTTAAGGGCTGCCCTCAAAAAATGTTCTCCCCACCCGTCCCTCCAGATTCGAACCAACACGGCGTGATGTGGTTATGTCATTGATATTGCTCTATACCACTGAGCCACAAAAGAAGACGCGTACGGACCTGAATAAGAAGCATATGAAGCTGGGGACTAACCGTTCATATCATGCATTGCTGTATATTTACTAAATGACGGTATTCTAAGCTTCTCGGAGCATTTATTGAGTAATGATTGCGGAGAAAGCTTCCACAAGTCCCATAAATACTTGTAACCAACGACTGGGTTCCTTTAAGCAGGGAAAGCGATCGCAAATGTGTGGTCGTCCTTTATACCGGTAGTTCGCCCTTGATAACGTGCAGTACCTTGGTTGTACACTCTACGATGAAAGCTTCGGCTAATTTTAATTCCTTATTTCTAGTGAATAACTTCGATATATGTCTCCTGTACTTCATTTATCTAAGATTTTCTACAAGGGTAACCGCCATCTAAGCACATGCAGTTTACAGCTCCTCTGAAAGCAAGTCAGCAAGCCGTCGTTAGTATGTAGATTCTCCACTTTACGAACTTTACTGAGCATAACCACATGGAAAACGAACAGAATAGAGTCACATATCCCGGAGCACAAATCTTTTCAAGCATCAGTTGTATTGATGAGCCCCCTCCACACCCCCCCCCCCTATAAAAGGAACTGGAAGGCATGGGAGAAGAAAAATAGAAAACATTTAGAAATAGAAAAAGCAGAAAAGAAGGGAATTCTTCAAATCAAACTTGAAAAACTTCGGAATCACGCAACAACCTACATACCTTTACGATTGTTTCCTTAGTTTATCCCCACTGAAATAGCGAAATATCACACTTCAATGGTGAGCGCATACACCGGTGTCACGGATGGTAAGTGTGTAGCTTAATTAATTATCCCTATTCATTATTTCATGACAGGAAAAGTTAGTGCCTTGCCCTACTCCCCACCCCTCCTCCAGTAATAGATAATAGAGGGGGGGGGGAAGCGGAGGGAGGCATGCTCCTGTCCCTCATGTGTACGGCTGTGGATCCTGCATTGCAAAATAAAATTCAGCGCTGCGAAAACCACCGGCGGCAGATTACCACTCCAGAGTGTGCGGAGTTCTACATGCGACTCACGATAGCGATGTTTAAAGGCAGTGGCTGCACTCTTGTAGTGGCGAACTAAAAAAAGGCCCGGACTATTGATGGCTTCGGTTGTCGTGTACTGTAGTCACTGTACTAAAACCCCGGAACACCCATTTTCCGACGCCTCGTGCTAGAACGTAATGCGTACTAAAGGAAAAGTGTCTAACTAAAAAAACTGGTTCAACATAAACTAACCTGATGTAACTTATTGTAAAACGCTCCCTGTCCCAATCAGCAGTTGTTAAGCTCATGCAGGAGCCGTTTGTAGACGGGTTATAATTTGGTTTCCACGCAAATACCCACCGGCTCTCGACGCAAGAACTGATAGGGTTGTGTGGATGGTCGAGGACGATACCCAAGGGCGGGAGCGGGCATTGCACTGCGCTGGCGTTGAGCCCTGCCACTACCCCAAACTGAGCACATGGGGCATGCAAATTGCTTAAATCCGATTAAACACAATAGAGGGCGGCACCACCTCAGCAACTGCGCAATTGGTCCTCCCACCGCCGCTTCTCCGGCGCCCAATCAGCGCGCGCTGTGTGCAAGAGGAAGACACAACCTTTGAATGCACTTATATATACTGCATGCTAATAAAGTTTTGTTCTCTCTCTCTCTCTCTCTCTCTCTCTCTCTCTCTCTCTCTCTCTCTCTGGCCCCTCTCGTGGTTTCATATTAGTGGAGATGGGCCACGATTTTTTCTTTAAGGTTTGCTCATCCCTCTCTACTTACCAGCGTGCAGACCTGGTGACCGCGTGTGATGCTGTTTGCTCATAGCGCAATGGCCTGTATCTTACAATCACTCATCTGATTTATTAGTTTTTTAAACTACCGTGACATGTGGGCTGTCTACCGGCGACATTGAAGTTATTGTGGGGGTTCGGACCTGCTTCACAGAACAACGTCACGAAGACTGGTTGAAGCTGGCGTAGTTAGTATTCCCAGGTTCTACAAAAAAACGCATATTACTTCTGAAACACTCATGTCACAACAAAAATAAATCATAATAAGGGAAAACAAAATAACAACAAATATGCCGCTGTGATAGGCAACCATGTGAGAGACAACAATGGATTCGAATCTGGGACCACCACATCCGCATACCTTCATTGAAGGGACACTAAAGTGATTTGAAACATTGCGGATTATGAGCGCAAATTGTAGTCTGGAGTCTGTAGGCCAAGTTTAGACCGCTCTCGCTGCGTTTACGCGACTTTACTCCCCCCTAAAATCAATTAGAAAGTGTTGTCCGCCTGCCTGCATTCTCGACCATTTTAGGTGGTTTTTTCTATGCCTTCAGAAAAACTTGGCTTCGCTTGGCTGCGCCACTGGACGGCTCGCCGGCCTTTCCGCAGAGTAAGTCGGCCTACCGTTTAGTTCGCCGGCCGCGAACGGGTCGTCGCAATTCGTTCGCTCAGTTGAAACTCAGCCACGACACGTTTGTGAATAGAAGAGTGTGCGTTCCCTTAGTTTATTAGTTTGTACTCTGTATCAAGCTCCAAATCCGCGTCACTCCGCACAAGCGCTGCACAAGCGCACTTACGAAGCTTCGCTGACTGGCACACTATTAGGAAAATGTAAGGCCAATTGAAGGCGAACGAGGAGTAAGCGAATTGAGATAGATAATAAGAAAATAAAATCAACCGGAACTTTTACCGTACAAAGTAAAACTAGGGTGCGAAAAACACTTTTTTTGCGCTGGGTGAAGAAGCACAGCTGTGAGCAGCACGACCAGAGATCTCAGCATAAGAAATGCCATTGCTAGAGATGAGATGTTGTGAAAATTTGGAGCAGCTTGCTGCACGAGCGCTATACTACAAATAGTCATATTAGCTGCTTTGAATGATGAATCTAAATAAAAATGTAAACTGGTTATAAATTATATATTTTATATTTCTAATACCGGAAGCGCTGGCTCGTGGCAGAGTGGTCTGGAGCGCTAGGTATAGTATTTTGCAAGTCGCAAGTTCGAATGCCCGAGAGTACATCCTTTTGATTTCTTTGTTTTCTATACTGAATTCACCATTTCTGGGCTTTAACGTCCGTTGCTCAAGGAGCGAGTCCGGAGAACGCGGGCAGAACGCGCTACCGAGTTCTCATTGGCGTGCTGTTGCCATAAGCATTGACAATCAGCAGGTGCTTCGCCTGCTGCAAACACGCTTTTTGCGATACAGGCATGAGTGAGCGAAGCTCCAAAGAAAAAGGAAAAGAACATGGTCTTTGAGCATCTGTGGTGACGCGGAGAGCGTCATGCACTACGTAGGCCTGGGCTAGTGAAGGCTACGCTTCCAAGCCGTCCTGGTAAGCTTATCTGACGCATTTTACAGCTGACAACATGGCAGAAGCGCTGTATGTTAATTACCTAGATCTTTAAAATCGTCCAATAACGTAGCACTTTTACCTGACGTCACTGCGGTTAGATGGTGCAGCCGCTGCAAACCACGCATGGTAGTTATTCTTTTTTAGGCATTATAAAATAAATACCGCTTATTACCCGGATAAACGATGAAAAGTGTGCTCATTTGACTTGACTTGATTGACTTGATTAACGTGATTCATTTGACTTTGACTGGACGAATTCCCTTCAGTGTCCCTTGAAGCGCAGGTTTGCACTTTCCTCGCCTAGTTTAGCAAAAAAAGTACCTCTTTAAATCAACTGAATAATTTCAACGACGTATACTAAGAAATTTATCTACAGACTTGATATTTAAATTCCGAGGACGTTAACACTCCGAGGCTACACGTGGACTGAGAGGCAAACCTTATTAGAGGGCTAGTGTAATAATTTAGGTCACTTTGGGATGTTTAATGTTGTGGCAATAGCGGAGCCCCGCGCTCCAGACAAGGTACACGGCTAGCAGACGATGTGTCTGAAGCTTTCCGACATCACAGCGTGGCCCTTCGTCGGCGACGGAATTAGGCTGTGTCCCGTGCGATGGCACCACAGCTTAGGCACGCGAGAGCGGAGAATTCGAGAAATCCGGCGGCGCAGTACGGCGATGCAAGCTCCGGATGTTTTCCCGTGCGGCAAGGGAGCGACTCGGCACTTACCCTTCAGCCTAGACCGACCATCGTTTACCGGTAGCGCCAGAGTCGAAAAATACCCGCCGCTGTCGCGACCTGTCGAAGACGTAGAAGAAGGGAGCTTTGGAGTGGTGTCTGGGATAAACACCTTGGAGGATTGCGTTGGTTGCTTTGTGTCTTGCCTGCCTCCCGGGCCGGTGCCATAAACACGGCAGCCCCATGTGGAGGATTGTCCTAGCGTGGCCAGCACCACAAATTGCGCAGATATATCGACATACCTGCAGACTTCGTATTTCCGCTATGTTAGAAAAACGGCCGCCCAGGTGAGAATCGAACCTGTGCCCTTTCGATCAGCAGCGCGACGCCTTAACCAGTGAGCCACCGCAAATACCTGGCCAGGAATTTTTTCCAGGGGGAAGGGGCCACGCGCGACCAAAAGATGGAAGTGGGGAGGTGTGCAGGCAAGGTTTTTTGGGAGTTGTTTTAAAGCCAAGCTTTACTTCTCTCGCCCAGTGGCTCGCTGCGGATGCGCAAAATGACCTTTTGATCGCAGAGACGCCCAATAGGACACACCCCATGAAGCGCATCATGTGACTCGCCGGGCCCGCTTTCGGCGCTGTGCACAAGGCCTAACGGCTTTGAACCATGGTCAGCAAAACCGCTACATCAAAGGTTAACAAAGCGAGACCAAGGCTCAACCAGAATAAGCCAAGCTTTTGCTTTGCATATCCAAGGTTAGCTGAGCTAAGCCGGAGCCAGTTTTTTCAAACGAAGCTTGAAATAACTGACTTACACGTTCGATGTGTGTATGCTACACGCTAACAGCAAAACCTACTTAAGCAGTTGAGATAATGAAGATGATGATTGCGATGCTGCTGCTGATGATAATCACGACTACAATGACCATAATTCGCGTTCGTAGGTTTATAGACCACGGGTGATCCGTTGGGCCGAAGACATCTGGTTATGCAGGCACGCACTTAGCTTCTAGACCCCGATGCTCGTCTGGCAGAAGTGAGGGCGAACGTTACGTGTTTACTATCAAGATTCACTTGTTTTACATTTTCCTTTAGGAAAGGAGCGAATAAATTTTCTAATCACCTATGAAGTACAGTCGAGCACGTTTTGAAGGTTATCACGCGAGCATCACCGTGCTAAAGCGTGCCTGGGTGCTAGTAGTTCGTTTCGGAACCATGAAAATTAAGATTTCGCACTCTTCGTGTCTGGTTGGCTGCTCCATGCTACAACGATGGCCACGACAGCCGTCTGGCCACCCTTTGTGTTTCGAGCTTTGCGTTCGTTGCGATCAAGCACAGACTTCGTTGCCTTCATCAGAGTACTTCCTTCGTCTACGTCGATGATAACGAAATCGGCAGAGAAGATGTGCTAACGCTGGTGTTTCGTCAGTTTCGATTCAACAAGTCACGCTTCCGCGATAAGCTTGAAATCGCACTCGACTGTGCGGCACATCCGTTAGCATATGGCGGCGAATAAAGCAAACGTGCGTCTTCGTCTGTAAGTAATGGCCTTTTTGTTATTTTGTTGCGCTCGTAACGTCACTAGTAAACCTAGACTCATCGGAACACCTTATTGTACCAACATTCGCGGTTGCTCAGTGGGTGAGGGCTTGTGCTCCTTAGCACGAGGATGCGGGATCACTCCCGGCTGCAGCGGCCACTTTCTTGATGGAGGTGAAAAGCAAAAACGCCCGTGCGTACGAGACTTTGGCGCGCGTGAATGAAACCTTATTATTGATACGGGGGGCTTGGTAGCCCAGTTGGGGAAGAGGGGAGAAGGGAAAGGGAGTGGGGCGGCTGTCAGAGTCGTCCGGTCAGGTCTGCCGCTCGCACGAACTCCCACAAGGAAATGATCGTGCTCGCGGCGTCCAAGTGCGGGGGCGGGGTTGTCCATTCTTCCAATGATGTAACGCCGGCGCCCTTGTGCCTGTTCCTAAGCGGTGAAAGGCCGGGGAAGTCCCACAGTAGGTGCCTTAACGTTGGAGAGGCACCGGTATTGCACGTGCAGCACGTCGCAGTGGCTGCCTGGTCACCCTCCTCGTTCTGATCGGTGATGTCCGCTTGTGGGTCACCGCCACGAGCTCTTTTGGATGCAGCGTGTGCTCGCCACTTTGCCAGAACATCTTCCGTAAGGGCAGCACCTGTCCTAGCCTTGTATATTAGCACTTCCGCACCGCGCGGAAGCCCTTTGGGAAGTGGGTGGGGATTGTGCGGCACCTTCGCCCTCAGTTCTCGTTTGGCTTGCACCTTCATCCGCTCGCGTTCCTCGTCCGGGTCAAAGAGCAGCGGAGCCTGAGGGACTGTGTCAAAGGGGGACGAGCGGAAACGTAACAGCTCGCTCGCCGCGTCATGGGCGGCGCCGTTGCAGAAGCTGCAGAAGATGCAGAAGCTGTTTCCACTTAGGCTCTAGCTGCCGTAGCCACGTTGCCGCACCTCCGCTTTCATGTATCGGGATGCCAAGAATCTTGATATGGCTCTCTCGAGTGTCTGGCCGGCGAGGCAGAGCTTGACCTTTTCGTTTTCAACCGTGGAGCCGCCCAGGAGAATATATTTTGTTTTTTTCCGGAGACACTTCCATTCCCGTAGTCTTCAAGTAGTCGGCTAAAGTATTGAGGGTGTCTTGTGTAGCGTTGGCTGCGTCTTCTGTTGTTCTGAGAGGGTCACCGGGCTCCGTCCACAGCGTCACATCGTCGGCGTACATGGTGAGGCGCACACCATGAATTCGCCGCAGGCATGTAGCCAGCCCTCGCATCACCAGGTTAAATAGCATGGGCGACAGTATGGCCCCCTGGGGAACGCCAATGCTGCTGCTGTAAATCTTAGGGTTCCTAATGTCACTCTGAATATCAAAGGTGCGTCCCTCCAGGAATGACCTGATGATGTTGAGGATGCGGGCTCCTGGCTTCGTGTCTTCGAGTGCGGAGATTACTGCCTCGTGCGTTACGGTATCGAACGCCTTCCGCAGGTCGACGGCTACCAGTATGCCAGGAACCCTTTTTCTTCCTCTCCGCTTTTGAAGACAACGACGGAGCAAGAAAATGCTGTCTTGTGTGCAGAGGCCTGGTCGGAATCCTGTCTGGCCCGGGTCGAAGTAGGGTTCTTTCTGTGCCTCTTCAAGGTGGTAGTTAAGCCGGGTGAGAACCATCCGCTCCAAGAGCTTGCTGAGTGTTGAGGTAAGCGAGATGGGCCTCAAGTTACTGATGCTGACGGCTGGCTTCCCTGGTTTGGGAATGGGGCTCACCACGGAGTGCTTCCATTCAGCAGGAATTTCGCCTGACAGCCAAGCCTTGTTAATTTCTTCAAGTAGCTGCATTTTCCCGTGTTCGTTAAGGTTGCGCAGCATCTGCCAGGTTATGCCATCCTTTCCTGGTGCGCTCTTGGCGTTGACGGATTCGAGAGCCATCACTAATTCTTGCATTGTGAAAGGCGACTCAACATCTTTGTCGAAAGCAGGTGCTGTGCGTTGATAAATTCTGGGGTCTGATGGCACTGATGGCTGCGGGAAGAGCGTCTCTGCTGCCTTTTTTTCGAAGTCGGACGCCGAGCCGCCGGTCACCAGCCTGACGTTTCTGACGGTGTTTCCAGTCTTGCGGTTGCCTGACATGGCCTTGTAAGTTTGCCAGAGCTTCGGCCCGCCAGTCCGTTCATTTAACGAGGCGCAGTGGTTGTGCCATCGCTCCCGAGAGAGCATTTTGGCGTAACGGCGCGCTTGTGCGGTCTTATTGCGCACCTTGACAAGGTCGACATGCCGTTTCCCCCTGTCGAGGTAAACTCGATGCAGCTGGCTACGGGTGTCCCACAGGTTGAGAAGGTGCTTGTCGGGTGTAGGAAGGTGTTCATCCACTTCAATCTCTCTAGTGGCTTCCCGGGCAGCTCTGGAAAGCTTCTGAAGAGACGGGATGTTTTCGTCGTAAGCGTCAAAGCCGGATCGAAACCTGTCCCAGTCGACAGCTGCGGTCATCCGTTTTTTCCGCCCTTTGGCTCTTACTTCAAGTTCAATCCAGATCGGATAATGGTCGCTACCCATTCCGTCGGGACCGCACCTCCAGTCCTTTACAAGCTTGGACGTTGTCCAAGTCAGATCTGGTATAGTGTCGCGCTGCCTGGAGTGAAGTGCATGACGAGTAAGGTAGTCTGTGTCGTTGGCCAAGGTAATTCCTGCCACTTCGGCCTCTTCGTAAAGTCGGCGCCCCTCTGTGATTCTTTGTCGTATCCCCAACTCTTGTGTCGAGCGTTGAAGTCCCCCCCGGCCAGCAATCGGTCTTTGGGGTACCGATGTCGAAGTTCGCGTAACCAAGCGAAATTTTCAGTCTCCGAATTGCCCTTTCTGTAGCAGCTGCTTTCGGGACGTAGGTAGGCAGATACCAGGATGGTCTGGCGACCGCCGAGCTCACACCGCACGGCAACCACCTCTTGTATTCTGTTGCAGTACTTCCCAGTGTCAAGTTTTACGTGCGGAACATCTCTACGAATGAAGATTGCCGCCTGTGCTTCGACTACCCCGTCTGGCTGCTGACCTTTCTTCTTCTTGTTTGTCTGTGTGTGCACAATCGTAGGTTGAAAATGCCCTTCGTATCCCTGGATGCATGGATTAGTACCTCTTGTCTCCTGTAGTAGAAGGGCCACCGGTTGCCCTACGTGTCTGAAAAGTGCTCCAAGCTCGGCAGCGCAGGACTTGAGTGACCGGAAATTCCACTGCAGGACGTCTGGCGTCCGTGCAGCCGGTTTATTCTGGCTTATGGTGGGCTGGCTGGCCATGCTGTAATAGTACGGCTGTCACTTGGGCCTGCTGTTTTTGAAGGATTTCTCGGAGTTGTTTTATCTCCTCCTGCTGTGACTGGTGCATGTCGGTCCACTTCTGCATAGCTTGATTCGTTTGAATAGCTTGTGTTTGTGCTTGCGCTTGCAATCGCATGGACTGTGCCCTTGTTTCTTGAAGGAATTGTGTGACCCACGGAGGAGCTTCGTAAGCTAGGGGAAGTGCTTGCTGTGGCTGCTGCTCTTGTAGAGTCGTTTTTTGAGCAGTAGTAATTGCAGTTGTAGACTTGCCTGCTGACTTCTGTTTTTGTTGCGCGTCTGGGGGAGCGGCTACTAGGGCTCTCTTGGGCGATGGGGACTGCCTCGACTTCGCCTTGTCAATGCGCGCCCTTTCCTCCTTCCATTCTTTCAGTCGGTGCTGAAGAACCAGTTTTTGCTCGTTTCGCGCGTTGAGCTGTTCCTGGAACCTTGTACGAGTCACGTCTATGGAGCGCTGGATTTCCGAAAGTTGTTTCTCTAGGCGCGCCAGAGTGTTCTCGAAATCCCTAGTGCTGACTTCTCTTTCATTGTCCAGTTGCTTCAGCTCACTCTCGATTTCTTCCTTGCAACGCTAACTGAAGCCGGATGATCTCGGCTTGCTGGCTGTAATTTGGACTCCGGACGCTACCGTGGCGTATGACAACGCGTCAGTTTGAGGCAGCGACTGATTGTCCCTGGGCTACGAGAAATTGCTCTTTGGTGCGCGTGGCGAGCGGCCGCGTTGCGGTTTTCGGCTCGTGCTTGTGCCGTTTAGTGTGTCGGTTTCCCGGCTTGCAGACGGTGCGAAAACCTTTCGCCGTCGACTTTTGCTGCGTGACTGACGTTCCTGCGTCGCTTCCTTGACTTTCGTATTGAAAAGCCTACGCGAAAGAGCCAAAGGTGGTCAAAGTTAATACCGGGCCCTCCGCTACCGCGGGCCTTATTGCGTGCGTTGCGTCGTCGCGTTAATCACTGCAATCAATCAATCAACCTTATTGCACTGCTCTTCAGTGTTGAGCTTGTTACACGTTTCTCAAATTTTATTCTATTTTTAGCTGTTAAATCTAACAGACCCGCTTTGAGCAAAAGTATGATTAAACAAATACAGAATGCTGATTATAACTAAAAGGGCGGCCGCGGAAGAAATTTGAATACTGGCAAAAAGACGAGGCTCCACAATCAAGAGAATTGTACGCTATTGTTATCCCGTGGGTACCTAGGAAAGCGCTCCACGCCAACGGTTGGCACCATCGCCCCGTATGAAACCGTGCCCGTCGGGCAGCGTATTGAACGTGTTTACCCGAGATACAACGTACCACGGAACTCCAGTCATAGCAAAAATTAAGTTCACATCAAATTATGAAGTAAAAAAATTAGCAGTGGCTTAGCTCGGCTATTCCAGGATAGCCGATAGCAGGATAGCCGATAGCAGCCTGAGCGAAGGTTCTGCTGGTTATTTTTAGCTTTCCTCGTTGTCTAGGATTAGCTTGATTCTCATTCTTACCGCTGCTTCAATGACACACACACGGTATATGCGTTATGTGACACATGTATACTTATCAAGCTGCTCCGGCGGAACGTCACCAATCGGCCCAGAGCTAAGCTGGTTCCACAGGCGCACGCCGGTGTTGCTACGACGCCCGAGCCATCGGTTCCACACCCCGCCGCCCCTCGCATTATCATCAAGTGCACCGGGTCACCACCTGCGGAACGGAGGTCGGCGAAGAAGCTGGGCCGGGGGTCGTGTGAGAGACGCCTGACACCGAGCAACGATCAGGGCGCCATGTGACGTCACTGTTCCTCGGGCATGCGCAGCGCGGCTCTCTACGAGGCACGCGAAACTGCTCAACCTCGAGCTCACGCTACAAAACGAATGCAAATGCGCAACAGCAAAACACGTTTCATAGCAGACGAACCTTATACGCGCGCCTTTCGGAACACTACAAGGACTGCATCACAAAGCAATGCATGTGTAATTCTTCAGAGGGCGCTACAAAAACGGTTTTTGAGAAAAAATAAACATTTTCATTAATTCTTCGCAGAATGCGCTAAACAAAGGTCATTCAGGAATAATCTCGTTCGTAAAACTAAATATTGTTCTACTGTTGAATAAAAGTTGGTTTTTTGCTGTTAGTGTTTGTTCTCTCCAGTCGCGCTTCAATCGCCACTACCGAAACTCTCCGTGTTGATGTCGCTGGCAATAGTTTCTGAACCGCTTGCCGCCCGAAGCTTCGCGACCTGTTGGTAGACCTTGTATTCGGCGCGAAATGTAGCAGGAGCTATTCTGAGTTTGGCACGGGTCCGACTGTACATGTTGACATATACAACATCTGGAATGGCCTATGGAATCAGACGTTGGCTTAGTCCTTGTTTTTAGCTTTGAATGAACAACAATGTGTTTAAAACTAAAGGGCCGGTGGCTGCAGGCGACCTCAAATGGTCCTTCAAGCGACTTTAACTGTACTCCAGCCTGTCATGAAATATTTTCGGGGGGACGAGGGCGCGGGCCCGGGGTGCCCGCCCCTGGTTACGCCCCTGCTTAATGGAAACCATTCACTGCGAATACATTGTTGAAGTCTCTACGAACGCATAGTGTGTGAGGAGTAGTGTATCTGTACGAAAATTGCAATCACAGTAATGTAGGTGTCCTACTAAATTTCCTTTATTACATAAAAACTGCATTAAAAATTTTATCCCTCATATAAAACAATCGACAATTATTCTTTGTGTGTTCCAATTGAAGACCGCAGGCCCGTTTTATTTCCCTGGTGCACTAGAGTTCAAGCACTAGAGAACAGGCTTTCTCTTCCAGAGACTCACTCTTCTTTCTTCAGCCCACGTTTTCCGGTCCAATCGAAGCAAGTTCGGTTAGCCGTCTAGGTTCTCCTAAGCAGACTTGGCGGGGCCGGGTGAGGATCTACTGGTACCTCTGCCGTTGTCCGGTAGAAACTAGGGTTGCAGTCCTTTTCCTTCTTGGGTTTCGGGGTTTTGGGGTAGTGGTTTTTTTCTTCCTCCTTGTATTTTGTCAGGGATTTTACGAAAAGAAGTTAATCTAAACCGCTGGTGTGTCGATCGCCTCCCTGCTTCACTGATGACGGAGGCGGCAGCAGCCGCGATGGCGGTAGATAGCGGTAGCTCTTTCTCCTTACTTAGTTTTGATGCCTTGAGGGTATTGCCGGGTATTGTTGATTTTGTCGTTAATGTCTGGATGCGGCTAATGGCAACTCCTGAAATGGCGTCGGTGCGGTTGTTTTTGCCTGTGCCCCTTTCGCTTTCCACGTCGAGTTCAAGACTGGCGCTGCCATCTTCTTGACTGTGCCACCCCGCGTCGCGTAGGGAGAGGACAAGGCCGACGGATGTCGCCATCGCTAGCGTCACCAAGATAGCCGTCACTTGAACGATCCACGTGGTAGGCCTGCGGAGCGGCAAAAAAGCTGGGTTGCAACTTTTTCACCGATGTACTCTAAGCAAGCGCTGTAAGGGCCACACGTGATAAATTAGCATCTGTCGCTGTGTCGAGGTGTGATATCTGTTTACCGAGATAACAGGTCCAAATATGCCGCGCGAGCAAAAGGGAGAAATGTTAGGCAAGACAGAGTCGCCGGGCACGTTAGTCCTCATGGCGCTTAAGAAACGGTGACCGAGTAAGATGTTACCACTCCCCTAAGGAATGCCTTCATGCATTCTAAATTACGCGCGGAGATTCGCACAGTGCGGAGACACACAAAACTTCTTCTCCCCGGTTTGTTCCTTGGTCATGTGCTCTCGGTTCTGTGCCCAGAGGATGCAACTACGAGCGAAGTTGAAGGGTCACTTTTGTGTTACGCAGCCCATACTCCACTGCGTGTACAGTGCAGCTGTGTTAGCACTCTTTGATTACAGTGTTCGTGAAAAACAGATCCACCACCGCCGCAAAGAACAGCGTTAACGAGGCTTTGCTTCCCATTCCTACCGCCTAAAAAGTGATAGGTAAAATCGCCACCTGAAAAGCTACGTTCGCCAGGCTGTACATGTCGAAAATAGCAGCCCGTAAAAGCGTTGCAATAATCAATAAACAGTACATTCACCTTTAAACAATTGAAGGAGGAAATTACCGAAATAGACGGAGTTATGTATTGTGAAGAGTTCACGTGTCCTGGTCAGTTAAATTAGTACCGTATTTACCCAATTCTAAGGCGCACTTTTTTTCCGAAAAAATAGGCCGAAAAATCGCATGCGCGTTAGAATCGGATACAAAACGGAAACTGCCGAAACAGCGGAAACTTCGTCCCACCCATCACCATCACCATCTCAAGATGGCGCCAAAGCGTTTAGTGGCTTTTAGGAACGAGTTTTCGGACGCAGCAAGCCTAGGCGCCTAGGCTTTTCTATCGGCGTTGACACAAATCGTCAAATCGTTTCACTTGCGCGCTTGATAACAGCAATGGCAGCAGCGGCTCCCACGCGTTCAAAACGAGCGGCCGGCTGAAGCGTGCACCTCTGGAGAAACTCTCGGGATGGGCGCGCGAGACTTGGGCCACGATCCCATCGACAATGGTTGAACGTTCCTTCAGAAGTGTGGCATCGCGAACGCGCTTGAAGGCACCGAGGCCGAGATGTTGTGGTCAGCGGAGAGCGACGAGGAGTGAGATGAGTGAGATTACTTCGGGCAATAAATCGGCCGTTTCTCTCGCGTTCGGTTGTCTGGGTCACAAAGTCCCGTGCGGGTTACAAACGGAGGTGCAAGTTTTTTCGTTTTTTTTTTTTTTTGCTAGGACAATCGGGTGCGCGTTAGAATCGGGTAAATACGGTATCACTAGCCCTTACGCTGTTCCGATGTCAAAATTTTCAAAATGAGTAAATTATCCCTTTGGGAGAATGGTTCATCAAGAATGAAACAATTAAATGGTTGTGTCCTCAAACATGATGAAACGTTGCAGCTCTTACTCTTCAGCACACCCCGTCTGCCTCAAATAGTTACAAAACAGGGAAAACCGAACGCAACTTCAAAGCCCCATAGACGAAGTTCGCATTCGCAGGCATTGGGAAACTTTCATGAACAATGTTTTGAACAGGCAACAACACGCAGCTGTTATGTTAATGCAGGATCTATCCACAGGATGGGCATCGCCTAGAGCAGAAGTTCCCGTGCATGGGGACTCCCCTGTTAATGAATACGAACGGAGCACGACATGCGTGCAACCACTGCCTCCGGTGTTGTGCCAGCAAAACAGAAATGCATGTTGTCAGAGCTGCCTGATGGCAACCAGATGCAGGCTGAGCGGCAGGGGTAAGGAGTCGGACTGGTGGTCACCTATGATAATAGTGGCTCGCGTGGGCCGTTGCCTCACCCCGTGCTTTTATGGTCCGCAACTGTTTCAAACCGAAGCGAATCCCGCAGGAGTGACAGTAGGCTTCTTCGAATAATGTTGTTTGTGTAGCGGCTTGGCTACAAGAACCAAAACTGAGCGAGCACCAAGGAAAGAAAAAGCTGACACCACTCCGTCTGGCTCGTGGATCTGGCAGCCCGCAGAAAGCCAGGAGGGAAAAAACGAAGAAGCCCGTATTTGCTATCCAATAGCGCTTGCTGACACGCTGCTGACTTTCTCAAAGGAAGTACGTTCCACATACGCACACTCCCAAACTCAAGATATGCTGCTATTCGGGGACAGCAGTTTAAGGGACACGACTACTTATATTAGTGTGCAAATGCATTGATGAACAACACTTTGTTCGGGTTCCTGAACTCCTGTGCTACAGTGGGAGATGATCTAATATTTTGTATGTTTGAAACTTGATCACCTGAATTTTGCCTGAAACTTAACATGACATGTGTCCCTTTTTTCGTCACTTCAGCGTCTTTTTGCACGGCGAGACACAACGCCCTGTTTACGGGCCTTGACTATTTTTTGGACTGGCAACAACATGTTCACCACCGAGGGAGATGGGACTCCGCCTTACCTATTGGCCCTACGAAGCGATGGCCTGCGTCGGGGCCGGTTGGCGGGTCTCCTGAGCTGGGCATGCAGCTCCTCTCCGGGAACAACGACCAAATGGGAGCAAGAAGGCACAGCAGAATGCGAGACTACGCTGTTCAGGGGGCATCGCGCATGCTCTGTCGCGCCGTCACCGTCCTTGGTTTCCGAAATGAGCTTGGTAACGGAGGACATGCAGAACTCGTCCAGCTCCTCACTTTTCTGCAACACGATGAGCGAGCCGATGACTGAGTTCTATGCTTCGCCCATTCATGTACACTTCTGATACAAATTCGGCTTTTCGGTGAAAATTGACGGCTGCGTACAAAGCAACTCACGTTTCCTGGCAGAACTAAATTTTTTGTTTAGAAATCCCCACGGAGGTATCTATGCTTGTTACGGAATAGCTGTGTTGTGCATACAATACGCATGTCCTAGGTTGGCTCTAGACAACGTGGGAGACAGCTGGTTCTCGAACGTCAGCGCCCCGCAGTTAAGAGGTTCAAAATGTTAAACTAAAACAAAATCACATCTACAAAAAGATCAAATAGGAAATCGAACAGAAAGAAACATGAAACCAATACACAGAAGGCACAAAAGAGGAGGACAAAGGTCGTGAGGTCACATCCCGAAATAACACGTATATTTTATTTTTTCCTGAAACTTGTTTCCTCGTGCAAATTTTGGCGATCAAAAATTTGATGCCGTATCCCTGAACAGAATACGTTCGACCTACCGTAATTGTCGAAACCGTTCGAAGACATTCTTCGTCTGTACGACGCACCTCATAAGCTCTACTCTCTATTGGGGGAGTTAAGCACTTAGGGCAACGCACGAATTTCTTAAGCGTGCGTGTATGCTCTTACTGAGCTGTGGCTTGCTCCGCGCCACCTAAAGTGCATTTTGTGGTCAGGCTTTTGCCAGGACAATTTGGAGGTGTCGCTACCCGATTATTTTAACACTGTCTAACAAAAGTCCGCGCAAGATGTTCTTGAATAAATTTTCTGTACCTTCTGTTTTATTACTTGTTTTTTTTTTTGCACACCGACAATCACTTTAAGTTAGATGAGCCACTTCCTTTAGTCAGTTCCTCCAGTCCGCAAATAAACATTTTCCCTTCGCGGGCTTATTATCTCCAATACACTTTGGGGTGCATATGTTAGAATGGCTTAAAAAATGGTGTTTAAAATAGCCTACCTACTTGCTTCCAAGCAATCCATGCTTCGTATTTCCAGTCTACGGTGCGACCTCGTCGAACAGTCGCAAGCTGGCAAGAGCCAAGAGGTGCACCCTCCCAAAAGTCAACGCGGCATGCTTAGAAGTACAGTTCAACTGCACAACTAGATTCAAAACACTGTCGCAACGCAATCGGCGGTACTACGCCGACACGAAGGAATAAGAACGCTTAGTATTGCAAGAAAACAATGGCAGCCGCCAACTCTTTCAGTGGCTGCGAACCATTTAAATACCTTTAACAACAATAGGTCACAGGAAGCATGAAACAGACCAGTATTCCGTCATTTGCCAAAACATCGGAAGTAATCACTCTTTGTAAGGCAAAACAGGCAATTACGGCCATTTTTTAAGCTCGACAATTATTAGCATATTATTTCTCTATTTGTTACGCCCAAGTCCTCACGGTCGATCCGGGCAGAGGCATCCATTTTTAGGATGACGGCGAAATGAAAATTCCCGTGTGTGGAGGTTTCGGCGTAATTCAAAGCTACCCAGGTGCTATAAATTTGTACTTAGCCGTCCACTATTGCACAACTCCTAGCCAAGGGGCCGCTTTATCGCCGAAAAACCCGCGAGTAAAATTTTTTGGCTTTGTCTACGCACGACCGGCTTTATACTGCCGTCCCTAGATGCTAAAGCACTCCACTAAACCGTAAAGAAACGTCCCCGGGCGTGTCGATGGAAAAATACCCGGTCTGGGAATACTTCACCCTAAATTAACACAACCTAACTTAAAATACCCTAACAAAACCTTCAAAAAATACAGAATAATTGAAACCAAAAAAATTAACCTAAAGCACCTAAAGCATTGAAATTATCATTAAAACTTCTGATGTAAAAATAAACAAAAGGCGCATGACCGGGACTGAGACCGACCCCCCCCCTCCCCCCCCCCCCCCCACTAACAGGAGCTACAATGGTATCTCTGCGCCACAACGGCAGACGCATTGGCGTGTGGCAGTCCAGTCTTAGAAATTGGAATTTCGACGGACGGAACTCTAGCCATGGCCGTAGTGCTGAGCTGGAGAGCCGTCGGATGGCACTCTAGGCACTGGGATTTTTCCCCTGCATAACAGCGTTTCTCTGGATGCAAGCTGGTAGAGCACCTTAATGATTAGGCGAACGTCTTACCATTGCGGAAATCTCCTTTCCTAACGGTAGTCGGAGCTGGAACAATGGGCGACTATGTGCATGCTCACCGCATGACCTCTTCCTCTTTCGCCTCTAACGGCTGGCTGGTAACGCTGTCTGCAGTCTGTAATCGGCCATTCGGGGTTCCCCGATTCTAGTGGTTGATATCCCTGTTCTATGAGTGATCACATTTAGGTGATTCCTACCAACTAGGCCTTGGTGATCGGCCCTTTGTCAAGCATTGGCCGATTCCGAAGTTGTGGCACCGACTAATGCATACGAGGTTACTTTCCAAACTCATCGAGGGCCACATCATCGTCATCGCTACCACCGCCACCATCATCACAATGACCGTCAGCTAATAAATTCGACTCGCCGAGTGTGGAACGAGTGCAACGGAGAACTGAACTTCAGCGCCAACATAGGCAATAAAAACCGCAAGGCAAACAATTTTAAACTGGAAATACGGCGTATGGGGTATAGTCTAAAGGGCAGTCCGACAAATCCCTGCGCGATAGGTACGTGTTGGACATCAAAATACCGTCTAAGCACATCGCATTAGATCTCAACCCTAGAGACGGGGGCCCATCTGTATATTTAAATAGGTTGTTTTTATGCCAACGGGCTTTCTATTGCAACTAAAAAGAGTGTATTTGCAAAAATTCTGCATGAAACAGAAGAGGTTTACTAGAATTACGGCACAATCACGATGGGCTGCAGTCAAACTAATACCAATCATACTTTCTGACAAAAAAATGCACATGAAGCAGTACAAACTTTTTGCGGAAGTTCACTTCTTCGCTTTATCAATAACCCAATTAACGCTTCAAGTGTTGACACTACGGGCACATATCTAATACAGGCAAATAGGGAATTAAGTGGCAGAAAACTATTCGAACATGATCTGCCTACAGAAAAATCACCAAAGTAACCTTTACTCCCAAGCTCACACTGCGAAAGCAGTCATACAGCCAATTCCTGGTGCTGTAAAGTTTTAAAAAATAAAAAGGCAATATTTCAACTAGAGTAGTCGAAAACATCCCTTTTCTGAAAGTGCGCAAAACCGTGTTAAGATAAAATCATGGAGTTATGCCTATCCAGCTGGCCCGGGTGCGCACCGGTGTCTTGTTTCGGCTGGATTCCAGACCTAGCTTGTTTGACCTAGGTTGCCCACAATGTTACAACTCTGACTGGTGTGCCAGTTGTGGAGGTGGTGTCGGGCAGTGCTGTTAGGAGCAGTTCAGTGTCATCCACTCCCGCTTCAGTCCTGCTGCACATGTCTCCGGGGCCTAAGAAGCTTGAATGTGCGAGCCCTCTATCTCTTGAAACCATCCCATGGCACACATAACACAGACTCCTCACTTACGCACAGCATATCCACAATTGCTACCGTACGTCCTCAAGCAGAGATCATCCAACAACATTGACATCTATCTTCGGCTAAACCTAGATGAGACACAAGCCAATGCCGAATCATTTATGTTGCAACCCCCTCCACCAACCATATAACTATACGTAAAAACGGTGAAATGGTCCCGCAGAGACGAGACTGCTACTAGCTCCCAACACACTCCCATCCATCACAGACTGCCTTCTACACGGGCGTGAAGACCCATCCATTCGTACTACTTCCTGTAGTGGGTCCCCGGACACCAGGACATCGTAGGGAAGGATGTTTAGAGAGGGTGGCTGCACTCTTTTAGTCGCGAAGTAACTTAGGGGCTCGGGCAGTGGCCGCCTCCGGTCGTCGTCTCCTGTAGTCACGGTACTAAAACACTGGGACTCCAGTTCTCCAGCGCTTCGCGCTAGAACGTAACGCGTACTAAATTAACAGTGTGTAATGGATAAAACCAGTTAAACATAAACTAACCGAATTTAAAGGTTTCTCGAACGCTCCCTGCAAGCTTCAGCAATTCTCAAGCACAAGCGAAAGCTGTTTGTAGACGTTTTATAAATTGTGTTACACTCAACACTGACCGGCTTTCGGCGCTAGGTCTGATCGGGTCGGGTGTTCGGCCGAAGCAATAAAAAGCATACTTACACTGTGCCAGAGCCATCATTAGCCACCGAGGACGAGCCGCAGGTCGACGATTGATTGATTGATTGATTGATTGATTGATTGATTGAAGGGTTTAACGTGCCATAGCAACGGAGGCGATGATGAGCGCCGTAGTGGAGGGCTCCGGATTAATTTCTGCCACCTGGGGATGTTTAACGTGCGCCGAAATCTCGTACACACGGGCGTTTTTGCTTTCCGCCTCCATCAGAAAAGCGGCCGCCATGGCTGGGAATCGAACCCGTGACCTTGTGCTCAGCAGCGCAACGCCTCAGCCGCTAACGCAGGTCGACGAACAGGCATTGTACTGCGCTCTCGTTGACCCCTGCCACTTCCCCAAACTATGGGCAGATAGGGCATGCAACTTGCTTTTAAATCCGGTTGAACACAACAGAGTGCGGCGTCGCCTCCGCAAGCGCGCGATTGCTCCTTCCACCGGCGCTTCTCCGGCGACAAATCAGCGCGCGCTGTGCGCCAAGAGAGAGACACAATCTTTGAATACACTTGTACACCGCATGCTTCGCCCCTTTCCGGGTTTCGTGTTTCTGGAGATGGCCCATGATTTTATAAGGATTGCTCATTCCTCACTACTTACCAGGGTGCGGACCACGCGACCGCCGGTGATGATGTGAGCTCATAGCGCAAAGGCCTGTCATTTCCAATGCCTCTTCAGATTTTTAGTTACATAAACTCCCGTGATATGTGGGATCTCTCCGTGCGACGGAGAAGTTCACAAGAAGGATTGACGCTGACATCGTTTGCGTTTTCAGGTGACACCAAAACAATGCACATTGTAACACTGCAGTCACAACAAAAAATCATAATAAATGCAAGAATGATAACAACAAATATACTGTTGTGAAATACAACCACTTGATAGGAAAGGATGGCTTCGTCTGTGATACCAGCACATCTGCAGACCCTCCTTAAGCACAGGCTTGCACTTTTCTCGAATCGTTTTGCAAGAGAAAGTACGTCTGTAAATCAACTGAATAATTTCAAGGACGGACCGTAAGAAATTCATCTGCAAATTTCATATTTAAATTCCTGGAGGTTAGCACTCCGAGGCTACGCGTGGACCGAGAGGCAACCTGTATCGGAAACAATTTAGATCACGTTGGGTAAGTTGAAGTTGTGGCAAGTCGGGGAAACCCACGCTCCCAACCAGGTACCCTGCTAACAGACAATGCGTCTGAAGCTCTCCGACATAACACCGCCGCTCTTCGTCGGCGACGGGGTTCGCCCCCCCCCCCCCCCCCCCCTTAATACTTTCAGCCTGGAACGACCATCGTTTACCGGTAGCACCAGAGTCGAACTCGTCCCCCCGCTCAAGTAAAACGGGACCTGTCGAAGTCTGGGATAAGCCCCCTTGGAGGATTGCGTTGGTTGCATTTGTGCCTTGCCTGCCTTCTAAGCCGGCGTCGTAAACACGGGATCCGCATGTGTAGGATTGTTCGAACGTTGCCCAGCACTACAAATTGCGCAGATATTCCCACAAACCTGCAGATTTTGTATTTCCGCTCCATCAGAGAAACGGCTGCAGCGGCGAGGATCGAACCTACGTCCTTGTGATAAACAGCGCCACCGCACATTGTGAGCCACCGTGAGTGGCTCACCGTGAGTGGCTCAAACAGTGAGCCACCGCACATACGTGGCCACAAATTTTTTTCGGAGGGAAGGGGCCGCGTTCCACCAAAAGATGGAGGGGGGACGAATGAAGGCAAGGTTTCTTGTTCGTTGTGTTAAAGCAAAGAATTACTACTCTCGTCTATCGGTTTGCCCGCGGATGCGCAAGAATACCTTTTGATCGAAGACGCACACCCTGGGACACACCCTTTGAAGCGCGTCACGTGACTCGCTGGACCCGCTTTCGGCGATACGCACAAGGCTTCGTTTCCAGTCGTTCTGCTCAACAGGCGGCGGCTGATATCCAGCCGACCAACTCGCCAGCCTCTCACTTATACGCCGCTGGGTCGTCTCGGGATATGTGACTCGTCGTGCGCCCGGCGAAGAGGAACGCCGCGGTCGCCCTGAATGAAAGCGATGCCGCTAATCCTTCTGTGAGCGTTGCAAAGGACCAATCTTGATTGAGCCGGGGTCGGCAAAACAGCTACATCAAATGTTAACCAAGCAAAACAAAGACTTAACCACACTATGACAACATTTTGGTTTGCATATCCCAGGTTAGCTGAGCTATTTGCCCGCTGCCAGTTTTTTTCAAACGAAGCTTGAAATACGTGACATAAACGTGCGATGTGTGTATGCTACACGCTAACAGCCAGGCCTACTTAAGGAGTTCAGATAACGACGGTGGTGATGATGATAACGATGATGACGATGACGATGAAATGAATTCATGTTCGCAGGTCCGTGGGTGCACCGCGGGTGATTCGTTGGGCCGAAGAGATACGGTTATGCAGGCACGCGCTCGTGAGCAGCTTGTGGACCTCCAAGTTCGTTAGGCAGAAGTGGGGGCGACCATGGTGTGTGTACTATCAAGATTCATGTGTTTTGCATGTTTTTTAGCAAAGCGACGAATAAAGTTTCTAATCAGCTAAGAAGTACCGTCGAGTGCTATTTGATAGTTATCGCGCGATCATCGCCGGGCTAAGCACACCTGTGCGCTGGCGGTTCGTTTCAGAACGATGAAAATCAAGATTTCGCACTGTTCGTTTTCTGGTTGGTTGCCCCATGCTACAACGAGGGCCCCCACGGCCATCTTGCCACCCTTTGTGTTTCAAGTTTTGCTATCGTTGCGACCCCAGTTTTGGTTGCCTTCATCTACGTCAATGACAACGAAATTTCCAGGGAAAATCTGCTAAAGCTAGTGTTTTGTTTGCTTAAACTGAATAAGTTGCACTTCCGCGATAACCTTCAAATCGAATCGACTGTACTGGGGGTGGTGAAGAAAGCAAACGTGCGCCTTCGTCCGTACGTAATGGCCTTTTTGTTATTTTGTGGAGCTCGTAACGTCACTAGTAAACATAGACTCATCGGCACACCTTATTGTACAACCCGCCGCGGTGGCTGATCGGGTTAGGCGTTGTGCTGCCTTAGTCTAAAAACCTGGGTTTCATGCTCGGCCGCAGCGGCCGCTTGCTTGATGGAGGTAAAAAGCAGAAACTCCCGTGTTTTCGATATTTTGGCTTACATAAAGGTCCCAAGGTGGTCAAAGTTAAACCGAAGACCTCCGATACTGCGCGCTTTATTGTATTCATTGCGTCGTCGCGTTTATCACTGCAATAATCAATCAACCTTATTGCACTGCTGTTCACTGTTGAGCTTGTCGCACGTTTCTGAAATATCATATTATTTCTAGGTGCTAAATCGAACAGAGATGGTTTCAGCAAAATCACGATTAAGCACATACAGAATGCTGATTCTAACCGAAAGGGCGTCAGAGGAGGCAATTTGCATAGTGCCAAAAAGACGACGCTCCACAATAAAGAGCATTGTATACTATTGTTGATGTGGAGGACACCCAACCTAGGCAAAGCAATGGGTTTCCTCAAGAAGAAATGATTGAACTGCAGTTTTCAAAGAATGGCGATGTCATTAGGAGAATAAACATGTCAATCTTTATAGTTGACTGAGCAGAATACAGTTACTTGCATTGTCATGTTATTACACTTTGTACCATAGGAAAGACAAGGAATGGCACCAAAGTCCAATTCTTGCTGTTCCACCGTTTTCGGTTTTCGGCTACGCTGTTCTGCAAGCGAAAATACAGGACTTCCCGGATCCGCTCGCGACGGGTTGCCGGTGCGGCTCGATGTGTTCGGCAAGGTAAATGTAACTGCTAGCGAAGCTTCCAAAGAAGCCCATACGTTCAGAAAATGGCGGCGCTTAAGCTGCTCATGAGGCTTAGCACCAATTGTGCTTGGAGGAAACACTTCCGGTGGAAAAAAAATAAAGTGGATGTGCCAAAAGATCCAGTCAAAAAGTAACGGTATCTTGGTGGCACTAGCGCGAAAATTTCACTTCAAGTAACCTTAATCAGGCCTCTGATCGCTGAGGGCTGATGTTATTGCCATCCTACGTAAGTTGGCGAGCCCTTGGTGAGTGTGCTTCAACTGAACGTCATTTTTTAGAACAGATTTGTGACTAAAGAAATGGACTTAAGCATACTGTCCTTTCATTCGCCTCGTAGTTGTTGAAAACATCTTGAATTTTCTATAAAACTTTATTCTGTATTCATGCCTTCCGTTTCTGTATAAAAGGAAGCAGTTGTTTACCTTGATTACAGTGGGTGGCAAACCGGGAAGTGGCACGTACCCCCAACCCCCCGGAATTTTTTTCTGCCATAGGATACGGTGTACCAAATGTCACCCGGCCACACTTGTCTGCTTCCCGGCGCCCCCTTCACATTGAAACGACGTAGACGCGAATAGGATTAGCTATATTTACACTATTTACAAAAAGGGAAAATCAGAGACACAGCAGATGACAGTTTTAGCTCCTGCCGGGCGCCACACTGAACGTCGTATTTCTTGTCCTCCGCGATTGGCCACATGCCGTGCAGGGGGATTTCTCCTCATCGCAGCAGTTGCTTCACCACTTCGACAAGGAAAGCTGCACCGTAACATAACCCTCGGGGGCGGAAACGCCGTTTTCTATTCAGGAGCCGACGAAAGAGAGGTGAACGGTTTCAGCCGAGCGACATAGACAATGTCTGTCGGAGCCACGTAAGAGGATGTCTGAATCGGGGTGATCTCGTAAGTCACGTTGGTCACCTGACGCAACAACTTGTATGGGCCAGTGTAGCGTGAAAGGAGTTTCGATGATACACCCACGTGGCGGCGAGGAGACCACAGAAGCACTAGTGAGCGCGGGGCATGCTCTGCGGAATGCCGGCGCTTGTCGTAAGCAGCCTTTTGGTTGGCTTGGGCCTGCTTGATGCGGGTACGGGCAATCTGGCGTGCGTAGTCAGCGCGGTAAATGGCGGCGGTCGCGTATTCTGTCACAGAAACCTTGGATGAAGGAAGTATGGTATCTAGCGGCAAGGAAGGTTTCCTTCCGTACAAAAGGAAAAATGGGGAATATGTGGCGGTGTCGTGCCGTGACGAGATGCAAGCAAACGTCACAAACGGTAACGTTACATCCCAGTCGCGATGGTCCGGTAAAACGTACATTGTTATCATGTTGGCGAAGTTACGGTTAAGGCGTTCAGTGAGCTCATTCGTTCGTGGATGATACGCAGTAGAGAACTTGTGCTTAGTGCCGCACGAACGCAGGATGTCTTCGATTACTGGGACTAAAAAGGACCGCCCTCTATTAGTGAGGAGTTGGTGAGGGGCTCCATGGTGTAGAATAACGTGATGTAAAAGGGAGCCAGAAACTTCGGTAGCACAAGAGGTTGGAAGGACCCTGGTGATGGCAAAGCGTGTTGTATAGTCAATGGCAACGCAATCCTATTTTTTCCCAGACTGGAAGTCGGAAAAGGTCCGAGCAAATCTAGGCCGACACGGTAAAAGGGTTCAAATGGTACCTCGATGGGCTGCAGGAGGCCGGCTGGGGCAACGGCAGGGGTCTTCTGTCATTGGCAGGGGTCACATGGGGTCACATAGCGCTTCTACGATCGGTACATGTTCGGCCAGAAAAAGCGGCGGCGAACGCGGTCGTAGGTCCGCGCAATGCCTAGATGGCCTGCGGTTGGTTCGTCATGAAGTTTCTGGAGGACGGACAATCGCAAGTGTTCAGGATCGACGAGCAAAAGCTCGGGGCCATCGGTACGAAGATTTCGATGGTGTAAAGTCCCGTCCTTGGGTAGACAGAGACGAAGTGAAGCATCCTGATGGGGAGAGTGTAGGCGTTTGATGATGTGCTGCAAGCACTCATCACGTCGTTGTTCGACCCCGATGTTGAGCAGGTATGAGATAGAACAGACTTTGTCTTGAATCCCATTTCCATCTGGGCTGTCGACGGAATAGCGCGACAAGGAGTCGGCGTCCTGGTGCAACCGTCCAGACTTATGGACAACAGTAAATGAGTACACTTGAAGCCGGAGAGCCCGGAGGTCGAGCCATCTGGTGGGGTCCTTGAATGATGAGAGCCAGCAAAGCGCTTAGTGGTCTGTGACCACAGAGAAGGGCCGTGGTCACAGACCATGACCCAACATGGGGTCACATAGCGCTTCTACGATCGGTACATGTTCGGCCAGAAAAAGCGGCGGCGAACGCGGTCGTAGGTCCGCGCAATGCCTAGATGGCCTGCGGTTGGTTCGTCATGAAGTTTCTGGAGGACGGACAATCGCAAGTGTTCAGGATCGACGAGCAAAAGCTCGGAGCCATCGGTACGAAGATTTCGATGGTGTAAAGTCCCGTCCTTGGGTAGACAGAGACGAAGTGAAGCATCCTGATGGGGAGAGTGTAGGCGTTTGATGATGTGCTGCAAGCACTCATCACGTCGTTGTTCGACCCCGATGTTGAGCAGGTATGAGATAGAACAGACTTTGTCTTGAATCCCATTTCCATCTGGGCTGTCGACGGAATAGCGCGACAAGGAGTCGGCGTCCTGGTGCAACCGTCCAGACTTATGGACAACAGTAAATGAGTACACTTGAAGCCGGAGAGCCCGGAGGTCGAGCCATCTGGTGGGGTCCTTGAATGATGAGAGCCAGCAAAGCGCTTAGTGGTCTGTGACCACAGAGAAGGGCCGTCCTTATGGACGGCCCTTCGATCCCATGGCCGCTGGCATTCGTGCTAACTTCTGTAGGGGCGGAAGCATCGAAAAGGCCAAGGATAGGAGGCGTCGTCAACCGGGTGTTTAAGGTCGATAAGGCAAGTTCTTGATCAGGCCCAAGAAAAAATGGCGCATTCTTCTTAAGAAGCTGTGTCAAATGGCGTGCGATGTCGGCAAAACCCTGAATAAAGCGTCGAAAGTACGCGCATAATCCAAGAAGGCTGCATACGTCTTTGGAAGAAGCTGGGGCAGGATAGCTTTAAACTGCCTTGAGCTTTTCTAGGTCAGGTTTTACGCCTCGCGCGTCGAAACGATGGCTGAGGATGGTAATTTCCTTGAGTCAGAAGTGGCCCTTCGAGGAGTTCAGCTGGATACCGGCTTCGCGGAAAACGGCAAGGATGGTCGTTAGACAAGAAAGATAAGTCGCAAAAGTAGAAGAGAAAACGACCACATCGTCAAAGTAACAAAGGCATTTGGACTAATTGAAGCTTTGAAGGAGTGAGTACATCATGCGCTCGAATGTCGCTGGAGAATTGCAAAGGCCGCACGGCATGACCTTAAACAGGTGAAGTCCGTCGGTGTAATGGAAGCAGTTTTTTCTCTGTCGATGTCGTCGACGGCGATTTTGCAGTAGCCTGAGCGAAGTAGATAGAGGAGAAGTACTTGCCACCGTGGAGACAGTCGAGGGCATCAACTATTCGGGGTAATGGGTAAACGTCTTTCTTAGCAATGTTGTTGAGATGACGATAGTCCACTCAGAATCTCCAGGTATTCCAATTCTGCTTGACCAGGACCACCGGCGATGCCCAAGGGCTGCGCGAAGGCTCGATGATGTCTTTTTGAAGCATCTTATCGACCTTCGTTTGAATTACCTGTCGTTCAGTGGCAGAACCACGATATGGCCGCCGATGGAGGGGACTCGCATCGCCAGTGTTGATGCGGTGTTTCACCAAGGTGGTTGGGCCCGACGGGCGGTCGTCGTGCCATAATGTCTCGAAATGAGCTTAAAAGGGTCGAAAGGCCGTCGATTTGCGCTGGCGTTAGATCAGGGCCAATGATGTTACAAATCTAGCACTGTAACAATATCAAAGATATTTCCTTTCTCCCCTCGATATCTGCCTCCGCCACTGATTGGTTGGTTTTCCGTCGCCCATACGCAGGTGGCGTTTTTGCCGTAAGTATAGATCAAGGTTATATAATGCTTACGTGGTATGTGTGCTTCTGTTCTAAGAGGAGAAATAACACGCACTGGTGCCATAGCCATGACATTTCAATTTTATTCCAGCATAAACATAAAACAACTTTTTTACACAGTACAAAATCAGCACGATGGAAATAAGTACAAAATGTTCGTGGGCACTAAATGCATGATGAGGTACTTTACCCGCCAAAACATTGAGAAAACCAGGCCGCAGGAATGCTGACTCACTGGCTCAAGTGAGTCAATGTTGAGTCAATGCTGACTCAAGTGCAGCGAGCACACCCTTCTGAGCCGCAGCTGTCCTGGCGGTTTATCAAGTAGACATGGGTTTCTAAACAACTTTAGCCAGCATTAACGCCGGCAATTTAAAGGTTGCATTGTTTAGGCAAGTGTCGTAACAGATAAGTAAAACACGAAAAAGTGGGTCAATGCAAAAGAAAGCGACGGCAGAAATAAAAACACATAGCCGAAAAATGTCGCAGGAGTGCAGCACGGAGCAGCACAACATAGTACTGCGATTGGAAGATTGCTGCTAATGCAAGCCCAAGAAGCAAAGATCACTACATGCGTCATAATGCAATAAGAAGGCACTGAGATGAACAATTCAAGCGAATCATTTGAATCCGATTGATTGTTTGATTGCAGGGTTTAACTCGCCGACGCAACGCAGGCGTTGAGACGCGCCGGAGTGGAGGGCTCCGGATTAATTTTGACCACATGGCCATGTTTAACGTGCGCCGAAATCTCGTACACACGCGCATTTTTGCTTTTCCCCTTCATCAGAAAAGCGGCCGCCACGGCTGGATATCAAACCCGCGACCTCGTGCTCAGCAGCGTCACGTTTCAGCCACTGGGCCACCGCGGTGTGCCGTTTGAATCCGAGTGGCGCAGAGTACCTGCGCTATTGGAACGCGCTGAGCAGCCCAAGAGTATTTGACACCACTTGCACCGAGCCAAATCTGAGGTGACATGAAGCGATAACGTGACATAACATAAAGCTTTACACCCTTTTTATTTCAAAGCCCCACGACCTGCCCTTACACAATCCGCCGTGCAGGCTAACAGCAGTATATTTTTGTCTTACGTTCCAGCAATGAGAGCGAAACGCTGCAGTGAAATGCATGGATATAGAGGGGATTAAAAGAAATCCGAAATACGGAGCACACAGCCTCCGACGCATGCCGCACCGTCTGGATGCTCTCTCAGTAAACTGAGCGCTGTTGTGCCAGAGCGCATGGCCCAAAGGCGTTGCACGAGGCGACGCGCCGACAGCGAGGCTGAGTCACGCCTCTCCCTTTCGTCGCTGCGGCGCGGCCGAATCCTGCATCTCGAAACGCTGCGGCGCGGCCGAATCCCGCATCCCAGAACGCTGCGGCGCGGCCGAATCCCGCATCCCAGAACGCTGCGGCGCGGCCGAATTCCGCATCGGATAACGACCAAACAAGGGCATGTCGCTACGCCCGGAAGCGAGGTCACGGAGACGGCGGGGGCATCGCCCTCCCTTTCCCCATTGGCGGCGCAGCTGACTCACCGCTTCGCTACCATTCGTCGGAATTCAAACTTCAGGCAGCGAGAGCCCTGATTGGAGCTATTCGAACTTCTCGGGGCCCCAACGAACTTCCCGGGGTATAAAAGAAGTCCGGAGGCTCTCATCGTCGGCTTTCCTCGGCGGCTTCTCTCCGGCACCAGTCTCTTCGGAAGCACCGAGTGAAAGGGGTGCTGTCGCCTTTGTGCGAGTTATGTAACGTTTGCTTACCTTGTACATACTGTATATAAATGTTACTTTAAGTTTTCGTTGGCTCGAGAACTTCTTCGCTCGGCTCTGCGCCGCGTCGATAGCGGACGGAGCAAGGCAACATCGCTACACCGGTGACTGCGCTCGGGTGGCCAGTCGCAACAGCGGAGACAGCGTCGGGATGGCTGATTCCCAACCTCGGTGACGAGCGGAAGGCGAGTCACAACCTTGGCGACCGCCCTGGGATCGTCATTTCCCAACATTGGTGGCAGCGGTGGGATAGTCATTCCCAACATTGGATGGCAGCTGCGGGATCGACCGGCATCGGCTACTGCCTGAGGTGGTAAGCGCTCGACGTTTTCTCTCAGTTCACCAGACTTCTCTAGCACAGGTTATGGTAGTTTAGAGAAGGGCTGTGGGAAGCACTGTGTGTAGCTTTGAGTGTTTCAAGCCTAGAGAAAGTGTTTTGAAACCAAAGCTAGTGCCGAGAGGTAAACAAAAGAGCGTAGAGAATTACTTGCGCGTGCCTTACTAGTAGTTCGATAGTATAGGTACGGCAAGGGAATTCTAGCGTGGGTAAGCAGCAAGAGGCCAGTGCAAACGATGGAGGACCTTAAAGTGAAGGAACTCATCGAAATTAGCGAGGAGCTGGGCCTTGACTTAGGCCGTGCGAAACGGAAGCATGCGATCCTTGAGATCATGCGGAAGGAGAACGTAACGGCTGAGGAAGTCAATGAGGCCAGGGCTGAAATCAAAGAACGCCGTGAGCGCAAGGATGCTAAAGAGCGCCGGGAGCGCGAGGAGGCTAAAGAGCGCCGGTTGCGCGAAGATGCCGAAAGGCAGAAACGGAGAGAGGAAGCCGAAAGGCAATTAGAGAGAGAGCTAGCCGAAATGGAGCTCGAGTTGATGTGGCTAGAGTCGGAGCTCCGGCAGGGTTCGCCGGCGCCTAGCGTGACTTGTCCAACAGTTCAGGCGAGCGGTCCGAGAAATCGGGACCAACGGCCGCCGTTCGTTGTGGAGAGGTTAGGGCCGGAAGACGGAGCGTCCAAGGCCAAATGCGAAGCGACCGCACTCGTATTCTTGGCCGGAGAAGCGAGCCAAGAGAGCGGGAACGGCGCGGAGGCAGAGAGGCCGCTTCGAAATAAAGATTTCGAAACGCGCGCACAGTCCGCGAGCAGTGGCCAGTGCATGGCACTTACGAGTTCGCAAGCGCGGAGGCTCTCGGAGAATGTTGACTCTTCCCCAGAGAGCGAGAGGCGAAAGGACGCCGAGAAGCTTAGCCCGAACTACGAGCCGACCGAAAACTGTCGCGGTAGGCTAGTGGAACCGCCAGCAACAGAACGGGGTCACGGGGTTGCGCGAAATCCTTCAGTGGAGAAACGCAGCCGGGCGAGACGAACGATACGTTGTTACCGGTTTCTGATGAGCGGTTACGCGAAGACGAGCTCAAGGTCGAAGCGCTGCCGTCAGGGCCGACAGAGAAATCTGGTGAGCTCGTAGCGAATGAAGTTAACAGAGACTGTACCGCCGTCTCGGAGAGCAATGGCGTACCTGAAGTAGATAACGCACTTGCTGAGACGTCCGATAGAGGGCCGTGCGGGTCCGCTGATCGTGTTCATGTGTCGGTCTCGGGTTCAACGATCTCGGCAGAACGCTCAGAATCAGAGGAGGCCTCAGAGACCTCAGAGACGGCTTCCAACAGGATCGCGCACAGTGCGCGAGCTAGCGAGGTTTCTCGTGAAAGTTTGGACGGCGAGGCTAGCCAGACGAAGCCGCTAGAGCCCCCGGAAACAGAAAGCGTTCCTTCGGGTGCGAGCTCTAACTCGGGCGATGTGGTGGCTAAGCCTGCGAGCGGGACACGAGAGACGCGCGAGCAACGAAGGCCGAGCGGCGAGCGGACCGAAAGCTCTGGCAGTAGCTTAGTGGAGCCGCCGACGGCCGAAGCGGGTTGCGTCATCCCCATCGGCAGGGAAACCCAGGTGGTCGAGCGTTGCGAGGTGAACTCGATGTTGTCTTCATGTTGTCCCCAGTTCGCGATGGCCTGTTTGAAAGCAAGGTGGGGCACTTTCACCCGCGTTCCAACTTAGTGGAGCAAAGGTCCCCAGAGCGAAAGCGAACGTTCAGAGCTTTCTGCTTTGAGCGGAAACGCGATTGGGAGGCATGCGTGCCGGCCGCTATGTTGGCCTTGAAGTCAGTTTCGCGCGCGATAACGGGCTTCTGCTTTGCGAGGCTTGTATATGACCGCGGAAAGAGAACGCGCTTCGAATAACGAAACTAGCCTTTGGGGAAGAGCTAGTTGTAACGCTGCGTTCTTTGTTTCCCCGTTCGGACAGTCCGTCCCGTCATGTTAAGTTTCGGTCTCAAACGCGCGCCGTGTGGCCTCTTGAGTCGAAATAATGGATCGGTGTTTCGTGGCCTAGAGTACGCGCTGGGTAGGAGCAAGTAGAGCACTTACGAGTCGTGCTGAGCAGGCTCAAACAAGCAGGCCTACCAATCAAACAGTCGGAGTGTCGCATAGGTTGCGCCGACGTGACGTAACTAAGGCAGGGGGTTGTGATAGCGCGGCCGACGAAGACCGCCAGTCGTAAAGTGGCCGCAGTCGTCAGCTATCGCCGACCAACGACTAAGTCTGAGATAAGGGCTTATTTGGGTTTGACTAGAGCCACTAAAAAAAGCTCTAGGTTTGCCTAGATATTGTCAGACTCAAAGATTACTCCACACTGGCTAGACCGTTAGTGATGCTCTTATAACGAGTGAGCGCAGTTAAGGTGAAAAGGACACAGAAAAGGAGGACGCGTTTTAAGCGCTGAAACGAGCCTGAGCGAGGAGCCAGCTCTAACGGTCCACGACTTTTCTAAAGTTTCGTTATTCAGTGCGATTGAGCGATCGTGGCGTGGAAGCTGTACTATGCCAAGAGGATACGAATGGCCGGGAACGACCAGTGTTGTACTTCAGCCGCAAGCTAACTTGCAAGGAAGAGGCTCAAAGTACTTCCGGAAAGGAATGTGGCTGCGTCGTGTGGCAGTGCAGAAGTGTGCGTGCTCTGTAGCCGGTAACGCAGACGCACTAAGCCGGGTGTTCTAAGTAGGGCCGCCTTCGTCCTCCTCGTGTCTTTCGTTTCGTTTCTTCATGAGCAGATTTTAGCGTAGCAGGTAGATGGGAGCAAAATTATTGCCCTCATTTGCTGCCTCAGTTGATTATTTCCGCACCGCGTGATTTCAAGTAATCAACCTTAGTTATCATTTAATGTCGTGTGTTACGTTTGACACTTAGTGTGAGTTCATCTTTTTAAGAGTTTTACGTCCCGCATGGGCCTCTTGGTGTAGAGGGTCAAATTTGGGGATAGGCACATAGCTAGGAGAGTTTGTCAAGTTTTTGGAGTCGTGTTCTGACGGAGGACAGAGGGTGCTTGCTTGCGCTGGGTGTTGCCTGTTGTCGGTCGGTTCTTTGCAAGCTCCAGAACGATGAGCAACCGGTGCTGAGGACAGACCGAAGGAGCCGGACGAAACTGGTCGAGACACCTGGGCAGCACGGCGAGGTACCTGTGATCCGGACCTGGCAGGCGGTACCTGTTCAAGGGGAGGAACTTGGTGGAGCCTCCCTTTTCCTGGGGCACTGGAGGTGTACCTGGATGAACCTGGCGAACGAGCGCGCCCAGCATCCGAGCCACGTGGAGGCAGCTCGTCTTCACGGCGCATTGTCTGGCGGCGGGGGTGCTGTTGTGCCAGATCGCCTGGCCCAAAGGCGTTGCACGAGGCGACGCGCCGACAGCGAGGCTGAGTCACGCCTCTCCCTTTCGTCGCTGCGGCGCGGCCGAATCCTGCATCTCGAAACCCTGCGGCGCGGCCGAATCCCGCATCCCAGAACACTGCGGCGCGGCCGAATCCCGCATCCCAGAACGCTGCGGCGCGGCCGAATCCCGCATCGGATAACGACCAAACAAGGGCATGTCGCTACGCCCGGAGGCGAGGTCACGGAGACGGCGGGCGCATCGCCCTCCCTTTCCCCATTGGCGGCGCAGCTGACTCACCGCTTCGCTACCATTCGTCGGAATTCAAACTTCAGGCAGCGAGAGGCCTGATTGGAGCTATTCGAACTTCTCGAGGCCCCAACGAACTTCCCGGGGTATAAAAGAAGTCCGGAGGCTCTCATCGTCGGCTTTCCTCGGCGGTTTCTCTCCGGCACCAGTCTCTTCGGAAGCACCGAGTGAAAGGGGTGCTGTCGCCTTTGTGCGAGTTATGTAACGTTTGCTTACCTTGTACATACTGTATATAAATGTCACTTTAAGTTTTCGTCGGCTCGAGAACTTCTTCGCTCGGCTCTGCGCCGCGTCGATAGCGGACGCAGCAAGGCAACATCGCTACACCGGTGACTGCGCTCGGGTGGCCAGTCGCAACAGCGGAGACAGCGTCGGGATGGCTGATTCCCAACCTCGGTGACGAGCGGAAGGCGAGTCACAACCTTGGCGACCGCCCTGGGATCGTCATTTCCCAACATTGGTGCCAGCGGTGGGATAGTCATTTCCAACAGTGGTGGCAGCGGTGGGATGCTCATTCCCAACAGTGGGAGCAGCGCTGGGAGGTTCATTCCCAACAGCGCATGCGTGGTTCTTTCAGAACGCTTGCGAGTGTGGTCTACTGATAGGGTATATCCTTGATAACGAAGCGACGCCATACCTTTATTTTGAGTCTTGTTTTTATGCCCTGTCGCCACTGAACATCGTGTTATTTGCTACATTCGGCAGCCAAGGGCACAGCAGGCTGATAGAAGCTGGCATTATACCCTTCAGCGACCATCCTGGTCACTTGCGACGCAGGGTGAAAGGGCGCCTCAACATGAACGACCGGTATGTACTAAAATGGTAAATATGGGAGTAAAAAAATAAAATAACCAGACTTTTTCGTAAGGACTAGGGAGAAGAAATGATATCATTGTTTCGCATCTCTCGGTTTTCTTTCGTTCACTTCTTCTTCCATTTACTTCGTCATTGACATCTGGCGACAGATATTTCGCCTATCTCCTAGTTGCCGTCTGAATTCATAATTAGCCAGCACCGAAAAGCAAAACAAAAAAATTCCAAAATCACTCACAGAACAGTCTGAACAGTCAGGTCAACAGCAAACTGGCAGTGGGCAAAAGGACTTCGCTTATTTTGATCCGTGAAACAGCAGGACCTGGCTCATTTTCAGTACGAACTACGATATGCGGACACGTAGGCCGCTTCGAAATAAAGATTTCGAAACGCGCGCACAGTCCGCGAGCAGTGGCCAGTGCATGGCACTTACGAGTAATCTTCTGCTACGAAATGCCCTCACGTGTTTTGGTGTTGCGCATTTGTGTTCGTTTTTCGTTATTATTTTGTGTGAACTTGATTTTCGCTCTGCGTGGAGTTGCGAGGTGCCTGGTACTGCGGGTGAACACTTTTAGTAGCGTGCCCGACGGGCACGGTGTCCTACGGGGCGATGGTGCCAATGGTTGGCACGGAGCGCTTGCTCGGTACCCACAGAAACCATGTGGTGTAAAAGGTTGCAACAGAAACTCGCATACGCGGGGAACAAGGGAGTGCACAGCCTCCGACACGTGGTACACCATCTGGCTACAAAGTCTGTGAACTGCGCGCATGCGCACTTCTTCGAGAGCATCTGTGAGTGTGGCCTACATTTGAGGTGTTTTTTTTTTAATGAGCTATATACAGAAACCGAGACTAAATCTGAACTGTTGGACAAGTCACGCTAGGCGCCGGCGAACCCTGCCGGAGCTCCGACTCTAGCCACATCAACTCGAGCTCCATTTCGGCTAGCTCTCTCTCTAATTGCCTTTCGGCTTCCTCTCTCCGTTTCTGCCTTTCGGCATCTTCGCGCAACCGGCGCTCTTTAGCCTCCTCGCGCTCCCGGCGCTCTTTAGCATCCTTGCGCTCACGGCGTTCTTTGATTTCAGCCCTGGCCTCATTGACTTCCTCAGCCGTTACGTTCTCCTTCCGCATGATCTCAAGGATCGCATGCTTCCGTTTCGCACGGCCTAAGTCAAGGCCCAGCTCCTCGCTAATTTCGATGAGTTCCTTCACTTTAAGGTCCTCCATCGTTTGCACTGGCCTCTTGCTGCTTACCCACGCTAGAATTCCCTTGCCGTACCTATACTATCGAACTACTAGTAAGGCACGCGCAAGTAATTCTCTACTCTTACGAAGCCGAAGTCGTTACCACTTGGCCACACAGGCACACGGTACTCGCATGCAAATTGTTTGGAGGGACGTTTGCGCGCGGCCGTTGCCACGGAGGTTACCGTTTCTAGGAAGCGGTCTGAGATGATTAGGAAATGGGCTACCCCAAGACGATATACAGTAATTGAAATGGCTGTGAATAAACGCGTAATACGCAGTGTTGGGAATCAGCATCCCACCGCTGCCATCACTGTTGGGAATGAGTATCCCACTGTTGGTACCGAGGTAAGGAAATGAGCATCCCAGGGCGGTCGCAAATTTCGATGAGTTCCTTCACTTTAAGTTCCTCCATCGTTTGCACTGGCCTCTTGCGCGTCTCTCGTGTCCCGCTGGCAGGCTTAGCCACCACATCGCCCGAGTTAGAGCTCGCACCCGAAGGAACGCTTTCTGTTTCCGGGGGCTCTAGCGGCTTCGTCTGGCTAGCCTCGCCGTCCAAACTTTCACGAGAAACCTCGCTAGCTCGCGCACTGTGCGCGATCCTGTTGGAAGCCGTCTCTGAGGTCTCTGAGGCCTCCTCTGATTCTGAGCGTTCTGCCGAGTTCGCCTTTGCCCTGGGACGCTCCGTCTTCCGGCCCTGACCTCCGAACAACTAACGGCTCGTCAAGGGTTCGCGTCATCGTCGCTAACAGGAAACTCTGAGGCATACAGATACGAGGGGCCCTATTCTCGACTGCACAAATTGCCGGCAATTCGCCCATGTTTTTTTGCGTAAGCACGACGTAAGCAATCAGTGACGTGCTGCACCTATAGCTATGACGACATGCAGTGTAATTTGACGAGTCACTCATAAAGATCGCTACCAAGGTACCAAATATTGTGCAAGAAAGATATAAAAACACTTGGCATTTACTACCAATGTAAATAATTACAAGCACTCGTCCCAACAACAAAAAAGCGCCGGGAGGGAGCCGCTGTGCCGGGAGATGAGGACGTAATAGAAGCTGGCATTATACCCTTCAGCGACCATCCTGGTCACTTGCGACGCAGGGTGAAAGGGCGCCTCAACATGAACGACCGGTATCGCCACTTTATCAACCATTTCCAATGAATAAGTTGTTTTGTTTTCGAAATGAGCCAGATCCACCTAAGATAAATTTGAGGAACAAGCGGTGTTACCGGACCTGACTGCAACGACGTCAAATAAAAGAAGCCCGGAGGCTCTCATCGTCGGCTTTCCTCGGCGGCTTCTCTCCGGCACCAGTCTCTTCGGAAGCACCGAGTGAAAGGGTGCTGTCGCCTTTGTGCGAATGATGTAACTTTTGCTTACCCTTCGCCTTTGCCCTGGGACGCTCCGTCTTCCGGCCCTGAAGAGACTGGTGCCGGAGAGAAGCCGCCGAGGAAAGCCAACGATGAGAGCCTCCGGACTTCTTTTATACCCCGGGAAGTTCGTTGGGGCCTCGAGAAGTTCGAATAGCTCCAATCAGGCCTCTCGCTGCCTGAAGTTTGAATTCCGACGAATGGTAGCGAAGCGGTGAGTCAGCTGCGCCGCCAATGGGGAAAGGGAGGGCGATGCGCCCGCCGTCTCCGTGACCTCGCCTCCGGGCGTAGCGACATGCCCTTGTTTGGTCGTTCTCCGATGCGGGATTCAGACCGACACATGAACACGATCAGCGGACCCGCACGGCCCTCTATCGGACGTCTCAGCAAGTGCGTTATCTACTTCAGGTACGCCATTGCTCTCCGAGACGGCGGTACAGTCTCTGTTAACTTCATTCGCTACGAGCTCACCAGATTTCTCTGTCGGCCCTGACGGCAGCGCTTCGACCTTGAGCTCGTCTTCGCGTAACCGCTCATCAGAAACCGGTAACAACGTATCGTTCGTCTCGCCCGGCTGCGTTTCTCCACTGAAGGATTTCGCGCAACCCCGTGACCCCGTTCTGTTGCTGGCGGTTCCACTAGCCTACCGCGACAGTTTTCGGTCGGCTCGTAGTTCGGGCTAAGGTGGATCTGGCTCATTTCGAAAACAAAACAACTTATTCATTGGAAATGGTTGATAAAGTGGCGATACCGGTCGTTCATGTTGAGGCGCCCTTTCACCCTGCGTCGCAAGTGACCAGGATGGTCGCTGAAGGGTATAATGCCAGCTTCTATCAGCCTGCTGTGCCCTTGGCTGCCGAATGTAGCAAATAACACGATGTTCAGTGGCGACAGGGCATAAAAACAAGACTCAAAATAAAGGTATGGCGTCGCTTCGTTATCAAGGATATACCCTATCAGTAGACCACACTCGCAAGCGTTCTGAAAGAACCACGCATGCGCTGTTGGGAATGAACCTCCCAGCGCTGCTCCCACTGTTGGGAATGAGCATCCCACCGCTGCCACCACTGTTGGAAATGACTATCCCACCGCTGGCACCAATGTTGGGAAATGACGATCCCAGGGCGGTCGCCAAGGTTGTGACTCGCCTTCCGCTCGTCACCAAGGTTGGGAATCAGCCATCCCGACGCTGTCTCCGCTGTTGCGACTGGCCACCCGAGCGCAGTCACCGGTGTAGCGATGTTGCCTTGCTCCGTCCGCTATCGACGCGGCGCAGAGCCGAGCGAAGAAGTTCTCGAGCCGACGAAAACTTAAAGTGACATTTATATACAGTATGTACAAGGTAAGCAAACGTTACAGTGTCGGTTGGAGCCGATCTTTGTGGACCCCCTGCGTGCACCATGAATGCTTTACGGCATCAGCAATAGATGTTTTTTAATTGTAATAATTAGTTGGCGTACTTGTAAAGCGGCGTGGACTCGAGGTGTTTGAGCCAAGCGCGGATGTTGCTTCGCCGGAGAACGGCACACCGGTTATATGCAATTCTTTGCCCGGAGAACAGCGAAGTTTGGAAAGTTTCTAATAACAAGAAACCAAGTTTTATACAACAATAAAACAATATTCATATTTTACGAGCGAGCTTATTTCTGAATGACATTTATTTAGGCACAGTGTGCAAAGAATAAAAAAAATGTTTATTTTTTCTCAAAAGCCGTTTTTGTGGTGCACTCTGAATAATGACACATCCCATTGCCTGTTGATTCAGTCCCTGTAGACGCGCAACAGCAAGTTCACGAAACATACCCAATGTAAATAATTACAAGCACTCGTCCCAACAACAAAAAAGCGCCGGGAGGGAGCCGCTGTGCCGGGAGATGAGGACGTAACGATGCGTCAGGCCTGCCGTTCGAACTACGGGCGGAGAACATGGGGACACAAGACGTGAACACCGTGCTGCCGTCGTCGTTAGTACAAAAAAGCGACATAAAATGACGTAAATATGAAGTATATTTTGTGACGTTACAATAAGTCACGTGAATTAATATGAATATTGTTTTATTGTTGTATAAAACTTGGTTTCTTGTTATTAGTGTTTTTTCTCCCCCCACCTAGTCGCACTTGAATCGCCACTACCATCATCGAGGAAAAGCCGCCCGCATCTTCTCATGGGGGGAACTCGAGTAAATGCGTCGCATCTACTCGAGTCAAGCAAAGCGTCACGTCAACGATGGGGTGACAGAATGGTGGTATCGTCTGTTTACACAAAGCAACTAGAGTGATTAAGGCACAAAGAGAGATCATTAATTAAAATTAAAAAAAAAACAAAGCAGCGCGCCCGAAGGAGAGGAAACCGCGGAAGAGAGAGTACTGCACATGCGCCGGCCCCAGCGCGTCTGCCGCGGCTATGACGCAACGTGCCGCGGCTATGACGCAACACAATCCAACACAATCCACTTTAATCCAATCCAATCCAAATCCAATCCAAGCCAAGCCAAGCCAAGCCAATCCAATCGAATCCAATCCAATGCCCCTCGCGAGAGAGTGTTCGAATCCAATCCAATGCCTCTCGCGAGAGAGTGTTCGCTATCGCCTCGACTCGACGCGCATGCGCAGTGAGCGTGCGGACTACGGACGCCAACGCGGGTGACATCGTGAGTTACTGAAATGCTCTGCATTTAAAAAAAAAGTTAGGAGACGGCATAACGTCACGCAGCTAGCCTTCGCAAGCCCAGGTCCGTTGAAGCCGCTCCCTCCGCCGTTTCCCTTTCTCAAGCCGCCGCAGTCGGCCCTCCAAGGTCGGGTGGGCCGGCGGCGGCGGCGGTCTCCGACTCCGGGGCATCTCTCGTGTTTCGTTGGCGGTAGCTGTTCCCCGTCCTTCCTGCATTTGTCTGCTCGGCGATCTCATGCCCGTGTGCGGGCAGGAGTGCCGCGTACGTGCGGAAGACAAAAGCTGTGGAAAAAAAAAACCAACATATAGCAGGCTTCGCGACAACGGGCCGCAGAGCGGTTTCGAGCAGACGAAATTGAAGAGCGCGGCGGCCCATACACAGGCGGTGCGGTGGGGTCACGTGGTGCAGTGACGCCTGGGCCGACTTCGAGTTTACTTTTTATGTATTCGCCCCGAGCGCGAACACAGTCGGCCCCTGGCGGCGGCGGGACGAACCGCTCCTAGTGTGGATGGCGCTCTCGCGTCGTCTGCTTTTTCACGTTGCGTGCTGCGCAAGACGCGTGCTGCACACGACAAAACAACCAATATGTGTGCTCGTTTGGCAGTAAGCAATGACATAGTTACTCTGCTTGCGCATTTCCTCTAGAAACGCGATAATCAGCGGCCGTTGCGGGTTAATGCGCTGGTTTAATTCCACGAAACATCTACGCCGTGGTCACCGCTTGAGTGTCAAACGTGTTATAAACATTGCTTCCACACATTGCACTTTTCTTATTGTTGAGTGCAGTCGTCTGCCGTTTCGGGAACGTCGAAGCGTGCTTTTTGAAGGTGGCGTGGTGATTATTTAAAGGATAAAAGTGGTACGCGAAACGGGTAAGAAGCGACAAGACCTGTGCATGCGCGTGAAAATTCCACACCTTTGCAAAATTGCGCTGTGTCCTTATAAAAAAAAAAAGAAAAAAAAAACATTTACACTGCACACGACCCGTGCGCTATCGCCCATGCATTACCGGACACGTATTTTACGCCCGCAAGCGCATGTGTGATTGTGTCCTTCCCGTACCTTTTCTAAAATAAATACAATTTTTGGACAGTCTTTGTTTATACTAAGGAGGAGGAATAAACATTTATTCAACTGTATCGAGTTGCTAATTTTACGTATTATTTAAAATAAGCTTCTATGGATGCGCAAGAGTATTTAGAGGGGATTTTTCGGTAAAATTAAGCAGTTGTGAGTTTGCGACAATCTCGGACCAAAGGGGGGTTAATCAGTTTTGAAAATACGTGTTAAAATACTGCTTTTTCACCGCTACAGAACACGACGCCTAGTGTAGTTTCGATTGTAAGTAACAGTGATAACCATAGTTTGGCTTTTCGCGTTTCATGCATTCTCTTCTCGCTGCTCTTGCAACGTTGGCAGGACCCCCCCCCTTTTCCCGAAAAAAAAAACGAAATGCACAGAATTTTATTTTTTAACCAATCCTCATCCTCAAGAAGTAAATGCCAAGACATAGGCGATATTCAGTTTACAAAACAAAGTAGCTACCGGGAACCCGTTGCGCTGATTCGCAACGAGAAATAAAAGGGAAATGTTTTACTACATCTGCGACAGCGCAACTTCATTTATTGCCATCTTTAGGATTCGTAAGCGACCTTATACGCAAGAATGAAAACACATCTCGCTGTTGCAGGCACCTGTTAGATTTTAAAAGGAACGCAAATGGTCAACAGAGCAGCCGTAACAGAAAAAGTCTGCTCACTGTAAGGTCCAGAAGCTTGGTTGCAAACCTGCTTGGCACTTTGCGGAAACCTAGCTAAACATGAGATGTTGATTGTACTGCGTGCATTGACAATTCAATTCGCAAGTTCACTTGCGACGAAAGACGTAAATAAGTGATCCGAAACCGTTATTCATCAAACCTTCCTTCAGAGTCGCTAAAATTTCGTTTAAAATACCAGTTAGAGCGGTTACATTTATATATCTGCACTGATCAAAATTCAGTAATCTAAGGAATTCATCATACTAGCGAACACTTAACAGCGACAAAGAAAAGAGACGACGAAACACACGCTAGAACTTCAACTCAGAACTTCAACACACAGAAAATATCGTAAGCTCTTAGAAAGAATTTCGGGGCAGTTAAGTAGTGTTACGATTTCAGGACATCCCACAAATGCAAGAATGCGTCATTCTACAAGTGAAAGCGATTGAGATTGCCGTTGTAAACTAAATTTCAGAGATCGAGGCTTCCTGTTTTGTTTCTATTTATGCTTTTATTGAAGGCTCAAAGCCATAGTCTGGAAAGATCGAGCTTGCTACGAGCCACAGCGTACAAGTTCATTGTCACAATTACGGCCATTCTGAGATTCCCGATGAGTCGTCGCTTTTTTTGGCGTAGTAATGAAAACTGACTGCGGCTTCCATGCCATACATTGAACGTTGATGAACCGAACTATAGCATACCACTCTTGTTTGCACCTTTCGTGCGCACATACGGCGAGAAAAAGGCACGAAGCGCGCCCACAGTGTGCATTCTTACGGGCCGCTCAGCGGAGCATCCACACTAGCAGCGCGACGCTGTCGCCACCTACATGTCGAGCTCGCGGCGAATAGGCTTCACGTTTCTCCGGCGGCGCCGTCTCCTAACTTTTTCTTCCTCCATGACTACCATAACTCCCCGTGTTGATGTCGCTGGCAATAGGTTCTGAACCGCTGTTCGCCCGAAGATTCGCAAGCTGTTTGTATAGACCTTGTATTCGGCGCGAAATGTAGCAGGTTTGCAGGTCTCCGAATGTGCGTGTTTACATGTGCAGCATCTGGAATGGCCACAGGAAGTAGACGTTGGCTTAGTCCTTGTCTTTAGCCTTGAATGAACAAGAAGGTACTTAAAACTGCAGGTTCGGTACCTGCAGGGGGCTTGAAATGGTTCTTCGGGCGATTTTAACTGTACTGCAGCATGTCAGGGAAATTTTCGGGGGAGCAGAGGAGGGAATTGGCCCGGGGTGCCACCCCTGGTTACGCCCCTGCTAAAGTTGGGATCAGTCACTGCGAATATATTGTTGAAGTCTCCATGAACGCAGTGTGGGAGCAGTAACATGAAAATTGCGAACGCAAAAATGTCGGTGTCGAAATCAATTTGCTATATTACATAAAAACTGCATTAAAAATTTTATCCCCCATATAAATCATCGACGATTACTTTTTGCATGTTCTAATTGAAGACGATAGGGCCCGATTTATTTGCATGGTGCAACGCAATCGTCGTTTGATGCAACGGAATCTTAGTTCAAGCACTAGATCACAGGCTTGCGCTTCCAGAGCCTCATACTTCTTTTTTGATCGCAAGTGTTCCGGTCCAATCGAAGCAAATGTTTCGTTCGGTTAGCCGTATTCGTTCCCCTAAGAAGCTGCGGCGGGGCCCGGTGCTGGTCTAGCAGTACCTCGGCCGTTTTCAGCGAGGAACTAGGGTTGCGGTTCTTTTCCTTTATGGGTTCCGGGATTTCGAGGTTGCAGTGTTGCGGTCCTTTTCTTCTTCCTTGTATTGCGTTGTAATGTTGTCAGGGATTTTACCGAGAGAAGGTAGTATGAACCGGTGGGGTGTTGATAGCCTCCCTTGTTCACTGACGACGGTGGCGGAAGCAGCCCCGATGGCGGTAGCCACCATAGGATTTTTCTCGGCACTTAATTTTGCGGCATCTGGGGAATGGCCGGGAATTGTAGATTTGGTACTGAATTTGCGGTTGCGGGGAATGACAACTCCTGAAATGGCGTTGTTGCTGTTGTTTTTTCCAGCGCCGCTGTCCCCCTCCATGTCCAGTTCGAGACCGGCGCTGCCACCTTCTTGACTGTGCCACCCTGCCTCGCGTAGGGAGAAGACCAGGGCTGCGGAAACCGCTATAGCCAGCGTCACCACGATTGCCCAAAGTTGAACGAACCACATCGAGGGCCTGCGGAGCGACAAAAAAACTGGGTTGCAACATTTTCACCGATGCACTGTAAAGGAGAGCTTCACGTGCCCCTCGTGTGTTGAACTCGCATCAGTCGCTGGGTCCGGATGTGTGTCTGTTTACCGAGATAAAAGGTCCAAATATGCCGCGCGAGCTTAAACGGCAGAAATGTTACGCCATACAGACTCGCCGGGCACGCTAGTTATAATAACGATTCGAGCAAGGTGACCGAGTAAGATGCTACCGCGGGACTAACGGAGAACTTTATGGATTCTAAATTACGCGTGAAGCTTCGCGCAGCGAGGGGAGACAAATCTTCAGAGCCTTGGTACCTTCCGTGGCCATGTGCTCTCTGTTCAGTCCTGAGTGGATGCCACTTCCAGGGAACTGGAACCGTCGCTTCTTTTTAACGCACTGCCTACTGCACTGCGTGTACAGTGAAGTCGTGTTTGTTAGCATTCTTTGAACAACAATGTCTGTGAAGGGCAGATCGACCACCACCACGAAAAAACAGCTTCAAAGAGGGGTTACTTCCTATCTATAACGCCTAAACTACGCTTTACGTAAAACCGCCACCTGAAAAGCTACATTCGCCAGGATGTACTTGTCGAACGTAGGAGCCCGAAAAAGCGTCTGCAATAAACAATAAAGCATAAAGTTAACCTTCAAACATCGAACGAGGAAATTACTAAAATATACACAGTCAAGTATGGGGAAGAGTTCACGTTTCCTGGTCAGTTTCAATAAATATCACTACCACTTGCACAGTTCCTTAATATATATTGCAAAATAACTAAATTATCCCTCTAAGAAACAAATAAAAACAATTTAATTCACCAATAATTAAACAACCATATAATTTACAATTTTTAATTATAATTATTGTAATAACAATTATTCAATTGTTTAAAACAACTACGAAAGCAGAATAAAACAGCACAATGGTTGTCTCCGGAAACATGATGAAAACTTGCAGCTGTTACTCTCTCAGCAACACACCGTCCGCCTCAAATAGTTACAGAATAAGGAAAAACTAACGCAAATGCAAAGCCCCCGCAATGAAGTTGTCATTCGAAGGCATTAGGAAACGTTCGTGAACAATATTTCGGACTGGCAACAACAAGCAGCTTTAATTTTTATACAGCACCGCTTGCTGCCACGCTGATGACTTTATTAAAACGAATTTCGTTTAACATACACACACTCCCAAACTCAAGATAGTGGTGTTAGTCGGGTACAATATTTTGAGGGCCACGATTACGTGTATCCGTTTTTGTAAATTCCTCGATGAAAAACACTTTGTTTGGATTCCTGAATACCGTCTGCGATACTATGAGATGCTCAAATAATTTGGACGGCTGAAATCTGATCCCCTTACTTTTGCCTCCAAGTTCACATGACGTGAGTACCTTCTTTCGTCACTTCAGCGTCATTTTTGCATTGCGATGCAGAAAGCATTGTTTGACGGGCCTTGATCATTTTTTGGAATGGCAAGAACTTTACCTTCGAGGGAGAACGAACTCGGCCTTACCTAGTGGCCGTGGGAAGCAAAGGCCTGCGCCGAGGCGGCTTTGCTTCTCTCTTGGGTCGTTCGGCACGCAGTGCAGTTAGGAGCAGTTCATGGCCCTCCACTCGTGCTCCACTCCTGCTCCACTGGCCTCGGGAGCCCGGTGAGCTTGGATGTGCGAGCGCTCTATCCCCTGAAACCATCGCATGACACACAATACACAGGCTCCTGACTTACAGACAGCATACCCAGAATTGCCACCTTACGTCCTCAAGCAGAGATGATTCACTGACATTGACATCTGTCCTCCGCTACACCTAGCTGAGACACAAGCCATTGCCGAGTCAGTCATATTGAAACCCCACTTCCACCAACCATACAACCACCCGCAAGGACAGTCAGAGTCACGCAGAGACGAGACTGCTACTAGCTCCCAACCCACTCCCATCCATCACAGACTGACTTCTACATGGCCGTGAAGACCCATCCATTCGTACGACTTCCTGGAGTGGGTCCCTGGAAACCAGGCCATTGTAGGGAATGCAACACATCGTTCCCTCTCTGTTGCGAATACCCGAGTGACCCTCAACACTGGCCCTCGGACAACGGCCTGAACTAAGAACGCACCGCCCGTCGCGAGGCTCGGAGGCGGTGTAGTACCTCCGCCTTTCCAGATGCATTAGTTTGCTCCCCTCGTGAGGTTACAAGCCGCGAAGGCACTTACAATTTCCAGGTTCAGACCACCTCCCACCTTGCGCACTCATTGGCCACCTCATTACGACCCGCACTGCCGAAACCCACTGTCGGTGTGGGCGCCTATCCTGACGGGAAGCACACCTAGTGGACTTGCCCTCGCCCCAAGGGCGAGGGCAAGTCCACTTACCCCACTTTCCACACCCTCACCTTTCACCACCTTACTTTCCATAGATCTGTGAAACATGGGCCACTCCTGCACTGGATCTTAATCTTAGCGCAGTCCTCGGGTCTCCTCTCGCCCTTCATATTGCCCACGTTGAGGCCCTGAATCTCGCGGAGCTACCGTTTAGGTTCCTTCAAACGCCATTTCTCTTTCTCTCTCTCTCTCTCTCTCTCTCTCTCTCTCTCTCTCTCTCTCTCTCTCTCGCGTGGAGTCACTTCAAATTTGAAGAAATCGGGGAAGCACGAACACCTGGCTCACTTATAGGGCGAGAGACCCCCCCCTTTACCAGACCAGGTATGTGAGAATGGCCCCTCTTCCTGTACTGCGTCCGTACCGCGGCTGAAGTTGCGAATTAACAACGGCAAGTAACTACAGAACTCACAGTAAACAGCGTTCCTCGTTTCGCGTACAACCCAATATTTACTGACGCCTACGTTTTCTGCGTGTAATGTAATAAAAATTCCAATCCAAATATATGTATAATATATTATTGTGAACTTGGGGCATTAAGGCGAAACCCTCCTACTTTGTGAGAAAAAGCGGCGCTGTGTGACAATAGGAAGGAACAGTGCTGAGACAAGTTCAAAACACTTATAAAACTTTCGGAAAGTTGTGGCCGTGAATGTGGGAAAAAGTTTTGGTAAAGTCAATTACTCAGCTTGAAAATAAAATTGACCACGTAGTTCTTATGGGAATAGGGCCGGGGTTTTAAGAGTAAAACCAATAGGGTGTTACCACAGTGGGTTAAACCGCCAGGAACGCCCGACCCACAGGGAGGAAAAAGGGCACAAGTGGACCGTCGGATAAACTGGATAAATGGACCGTCGGAGTAACCCTCTCGTATAACTATTGCAGGGATATCGGCCTAGTCATCCTATGGGCATACCGGGTCACGTCAGGGTCAGAGTGGCAAGTGTTCAACGGTGATTCCAGAGAACTACCACGGCTCCACTGTGTCCCGTATAGATATTTTGGAACCGTCTCCAGAATTTCCAACGCTATAGCTGCAGTAGCAGATTCTAGCACCCACATTTCCCGAAAGGGGGGAGGTCCGCTTCCCGAATTTCTTTTTTGATGACACTTGAATACTTATTGCTGTAGTGAACAACACACAACTTCTTTACACCCTTTTTGAAGGAAAGGCTGTAAACATTTTGCCACATGACGACCACCTGCAAAAAGTGTTTTCGCCAAAACAAGGGTGTAAGGATGAAAAAGGGTGGCTTTGTGAACACCCTAAAAAAGGTTGTAAGGTTGCTTAAAACCCTCAAATAAGGGTGTGGGCAGCGCAGCTACGCGGGACAATGTTGATGGGCCGAGCGCGCAGCATGACATATAGAAGCATTTAACACTCACAAGTCACACTTGGACCACAAATAAATTGAGCAGGAAAACTAACAGGATGTATGGGGAGAGCGAACACATATTTTCTCAGATATACAACTGCTCTACACGCTTTTATAGCCAGCAGATGAAAGTTTCCGATGAAAGGAAAGCAGATGAAAGGGAGTCGGTGGGCTTGTCGCAGCAATCAGATATTTTTGAACTGAAATTGTAACTTTGGAATTAGGTATTTTAACGTGAGAGTACACAAGTCAGCAGGCGGAGTTTCAAAGATCTTTTAATCGGGAGGTAGTTATTATGTTCAATACGTCATCGAATTTTATTAAATACCAAAGACCTATTCTACACTATTTCAACATAGACCAACACTGGTGTTAATTATTTCAACACCCTTTTTCCCACAAGGGTGTGAAGCTGCAAATTGGAGTTTTGGAAACTAAGAAAAAGGGTGCGAAAGACATCCAACTTTGGAGGTATTTAATGCCCGTTTACACGGGTGGACTTCACATTTTCTGCAAGCGGAGGGATGTTTTGTAGCTTACGATGAATAAACGATATGAATTAGCATAATTTATAACCAACGGAGTTATATAAGCTCTACCTATGTTCGGTGGCGTTAGCAAAAAAATACAAAGAAAAAGAACTGCGCCGCCGGTAAAGGATGCACCATCGCAGACAGGGAATTATAACAGTGAAGCCAGCTTTCCAGCCTGTTCGAGTGTGAACACAAGCTGCGCATGCGTGTGCGCATGTCTTACTATACCATTTTAAAGGTACTAGCCTTTTTGAGATATTAAAACGCAAAAAAGATGCGCAGCTTCCACTAGTGTTGCAAGGCTGGAGAAAGGTACAGCTGGGGATTGGCCCAGCTTTTCCCCCTTGGATGCGCTGTCAATGTGGGGGACACACTGGAGCAGCCTTGTAAACTTCGGCTGAACTTGGCCTCACCCCTCAGCACTTAGCCTAGCCTTAGGCTCAGCCACTTAGCCTCAGCACTTAGCACTTAGCTAGCACTTAGCCTAGCCTAGACACCGGAAGCAAGAACATCGCAAAGCGTAGCAAAACTTAACAAAGCCTACCAAAAGTCGGCAGAACTTATCAACATCACAAGCAGCTAGGTCCAATCCCCCCGCGCCCCCCAACCTCTGCTGCTTTTTTGCAACTTAACAACTACTTCACTTCTCAGAAGCGTAAAGTTTTGGGCGTGTTGGTTCATAGCCACACAGGGAACAAGCGCAGTAATAAACAGAGGACGAGGCGTGCACAGGACAAGCGCTACTTCCCTCCCTTTCAAAACCATACAGAAAACCTAGAGTGTTGCAGTCGGTCAACGCCCTTTTCACCACACAGAGTATGAAGCTACGATTAGGGTGTTCGAACCTAAGAAAAAGAGCGTAAGGAGTTTTCAAATTACCAACACACTTATTCCACTTATAATACACATTTTTTTTAGACAACCAGGGCATAAAGAAGTTTTGTGTGTATATAGTCTTCTCAACTTTTAGAGCTTAAATTGACGTTCCACGTGCCAAAGCTTAACTTGGGCCATGAGGGGTACCGTATATTAAAACTAGCGATTATTACAGACAAAATTTTTTTTTGCTTTTGAACATTTGTTACGACGTTGGGAGGACGCTATGAGGGGATGTCTTGTACTTCGCAGTGCAATTCTGCATGGATGCATGGCCTCAATCAATCAACAGCTGAACACCTTTCCGATATCATTTTAACACCATACAAAATAGAAGAGTGTTGAAGTGGGTCAGCACCCTTTCTTCCGCACAAAAAGGGCGTCGAGCTACCAATAAGGCTGTTGGTATTCAAGGAAAATGTAGTGATATGCCTCCAAACACCCTTTTCCTACTTATGCTCAAGCCTTTTTGGCCAAAACGGGTGCAAAACGTTTATTGCGAACAGTTATCGGGGAGTTCATTCGGCCTTCTTAAATGCAACACACACACCACCATCACGTGTCAAGCAATCGTCACGCTCTGTCGATAGCACGGCAATTCCGAATTTCTTTCGAGAATGTATTCCGCAACAAAACCTGAGTCGCCTTGCCTTTTATTATAACCGAAGCGCGCTCTTTGCGGGTATATAACGGTATTGTGTGGATAACGCTGGTACGTTGTAGCATCCGGTCGGTTTTAAATGATTGCAAATTATCCGAAGTGAGCAGTGCCAATTACCGGGGAGTGTTTCTTTTAGGAAGAACCATGGATTGGGATGGTTGGGTGGTATACTCAGCTCTGCGGCACCGAAACGTTCTCCCTTGCTTACGCCACCATGCCCCAGTTTGGGGGCCATTCGAAAGCAGGCCGACAAAACCCGTGTGTCACGCTTTCATCTTCGCGCCTTTCACATAAACGGTAGTAGAGATTACGGAATTGCTGGAAGTCACATCGTTCTGAAGAGATGGACTATCAATCGGAGACAACAGTTGTAGAATAGCGAAGGGGCACAAGGAAATCGCGCACAGGCAAACACGACCCCCTTACCGCCTACCATGGAAGCACTCAACCGTAAGTAAAAAGTTCATACGAACTTCCTCTAAAGTTTTTACAAGACATCAGGAATTAATCTCAATTAGCAAGTGGCAAATAAAGATTGTAGGTGCATGTCCCGACCAGTTAGGGCGGCGTACATAGGGCTAGGCTCTATATTTTGGTCTTTCCGAAGGCCCTCAGAGGATTCCGCAAATTTATTTCTTAATTAATTAATCAATTAATTTTGATTGATTGATTGATTGATTGATTGATTGATTGATTGATTGATTGATTGATTGATTGATTGATTGATTGATTGATTGATTGATTGATTGATTGATTGATTGATTGATTGAAGTTTTAACGCCCCGATGCTATGCAGGCGATGAGGTGCGCCGAGGTGGAGAGCTCCGGGTTAATTTCGACAACAATCCGCAAAATTTATCCAGTCAACGTAGCTATGGCGTGCGGAAGTACACGGCGTTAGAACGATGCTTTGGGCAAGTTGGTGCATATACTAACTGAAATTTAAAACACCGAAAAAATACGGGACATGAAATGACGAAAAAACAGCGTCGTGGGTCGTCGTTTCTTGTCCCGCATTTTTGCGCTGTTTTCAATTTCAATTTGCTTGCGCACGTTTTTCAGGAAGCGGAGTTTTTATCACATTTTCATTGCTTCTATTTCAATTTATAGGGGAGAAATTGACACCAAGTGAAGTTTATGAGCGACATAAAAAAGACATTTAACGATGTTAAATGTTTAAACTAGCGAGCAGAAACATTCTTCCTGCTAGTAATGTTTTCCCTTTGAATTCATCCGGAGGTAAAAAATGAAGTCAGCGAGAGGAATACATAAAAGAACGTGATAGAGTGAGGTGCCGACGTTTCGTTCGATATTTCCGTGTGCAAGTACCATAGTCGACACCGGAAGCAAACGTTTGTAGCTGAGAATCCCGCTATAAAAGAAAGCTAGAACATAACCTGATAGTTCTCACTGCACAACACCGAAAAATGCGTGTCACCACATTTTAAACGAGAAAAGCGATCTTTTCTTGTTTAGGAAAGCTGCTGAAAAGCTGCTTTGTTCATTGTACTTGGCAGATGTAACAGCATGAGCACTTAACATGATACGCAGGTCAACGCATAAAGCTTCACTGTAATCATTAATGAGTCGCAAACACTCGGAAAGCCACTCCGCCATCGCGTCTTACTTGAGGTGCTTTGCGTGGTGGTGGCTGGAGGAAAGCATCAAAAGGCAGTCGGTATTTAATGCGAAGCGCGCAGAGCCATTAAGAGTACTTTCGATCCCTGGTGGCAAATTATTCTAGTTCTGAACGCGGATATTTGCCCCTCTTTTAACCGAGGCGTCTCCCATTTCACGCCATATCCTGCCTCCTTTTGACATTGGTGTAGGTGAAAATTGGTTGAGCGTCTAAAGCTCCAACGAGACAAAAGATCCAACCAGACGAAAGGTCCAACAGTGGATCTTTCTACTCGTGGATCTTTCACCTCGTTAGACATTTAGACTCAATTGGACCTTATGTCTCGATGGATGTTTCGTCTCGGTGGATATTCAGGCTCGATTGGACATTCGGTTTCGAGGGACCTTTCGTATCCGTGGATATTCAGAGTCGATTGGATCTTCCGTCTCGGTGGGTATTTCATCTAGGTGGATATTCAGGCGCTTCCGTGTTATATGAAAATCCCAAGGACTCTACAATCACATTCACTACCCAATTCAGCAAATTCATACCGAGAACGTCTGCGTTTCAGGTGCGAGTATATAACTTCGCTAGTTTAAATTTAAATGTACTCCCGGAACTGGCCTTTTCACGTGTTCAGGAAGGCTATTTCCGAACAACAGCTTCACGAAGATGAAATGACTAGTTCACGATTATGCCATCACTGTCGTATCGACTTAAGAACGCCCACAACAAACATTTTTGCCCTGGGTTCTCCTTTATGCCTGCGTGTGCGTGTGTTCAGGTGTGCGACATTTATTAAGTTCCCCTTAGCAAGAACGCGCCAATCACCTATCTACAAATAATATCTTCCTACCAACGAACTCAAGTTCCTTCCCGTCGTATGGACAAATGCAACACTTTAGCAAGCGTACCTGAAATCGCCTACATTTACTTTCTCAATTGTGCACTTTGCTATTTTCATTTCCTATTTCCGTTGGTTTGTGGGATTGTACCTGACCCCTTTATATCAATAAAATAACTTCACTATTTCTACCTGCCACCCTAACTATTTAAAAATATCAGAAATTGACCCAATTTACAGGGCCACCTTTCGATCCTGCTCACGACTGCGCGGTATACCGGTCTGGCCAGAGTGAATGGATAAAGTCTGGAAATCTGAATTTGGTACTTCGATGATTGTTCAACTATTTTAAGAAACTGAGTAAGTTAAATAGGGACGGGATATTGACCCGAAGGGTGACAGTGCAGTGGAATTATGTCACCCTTCTACAAACGTGTTGCTGTCCGACCTCAATTACCCACCCACCGACCACGACGGTGTTGGTACGGCGACTGGGTGAAAGCCCATCGAGCTCTTTATCGCAGCTCCAGGACGAAGCTTGGCGATTCATTTTTGTCCATTTCTTGTAAAAGCGGACGCCATATATTTGTGGCAGTATTGCGGCGGTCCGTTTAAAGCGGCCTGTAGGACGTCTCAGCACGTATTCGATGGTTTAGCGGATGGCAATACCAGCGTGATTTGGGTTGGCCATGGTGTTGGCCGAGGGTAGCGAATTCCCGCCAAATTCTTGAAGCATTGCATTGTGATGGTGAGCGGAGTTTTTTGGAGAGTAGCAATATGCACCCTTAACAACAGGAATGACCATAAACAATGTGGGCCACGTGTTACGTCGTGCCATACACACCCCCATGTGTATTAAAGTCGAATTACCTTGAGAGAACAGTGAAGGTATTTGTAAAAGTGGCGGGATTATTTGCGCCAATTGTAGTCTGGAAATTCTAGGCCAGGTTTCCACTAGTCAGAGTGCGTTTACGCGACTTCATATATTAGAAATATCCATGTTAATGTGCTGTCCTAATCTCTGCATTGTCTTTGCCGGTATTACTTTTCTAATGACGCTTACTTTTGTATGCGCTTAGCTTGACTGCGCGGCTCGCCGACCTTTCGACAGTGAGTAGGCTGACCACCGGCACGTCGTCGCAGTTTATTCGATCGCAGTTCAATACGTCGTCGCAGTTCAAATCTAAGGCACGACAAGATTTGTAATCGGAAGAATGTGGGAATGTGGCTTATGTTAGTCTGTAAAAAGTCGAAGTCAATGTTTGACTACACTAGCGTAAGGCAATGCGTATATTGGCTTACGACGCTTGGCTGAGTTGGCTTCACTGGAGCTGTAAGGAGCATTTTACCGTCCAACCAGTACGCTACTAGAAAACACAGGTGAATAAAAAGTAGAAGATTCAGCTAATTTATTGGACGCAATCAGCAAAAAACTCAACCAATATTTTCTTTTTTTTTTTTGTAAAACGTAAAACGAAGATGAGCGAATCACTTTTTCCGCACTATGAGCTAGCACAGAGGTCAGCAGCCCAATCGCACATTTGCGATGTGTTTTTTCCCTCCTAAAGAGCGCAGTTACTGGTAATAAGTTATTTGTGAGGATTTGGAGGACAGAAAAAAGTTGTTTTTTAACCTGAAAACTCTTGGCGAAAACATGCTGCTCGAAAAAGGAATGTGTGTTTCTTGGTCGGAAAATTGCCGCTTATATCAAGCAGAAACCATTAATCGCTGCTTCGTTTCGCGCCGGTATGCGGTGGTTTTATGGGATATTTTGCGAGGAACTGTAATAAGTTGCATGGACATGGACATTTCTTTTCAAAGCTCCCTTCAAAATACCGCGGCCTCTACCGCGTAGTCAATTTTTCGTCCGCCATGAACTATGTTGTTTAACTAATGACACCATTGGATGACCTTCGCTGTCGTGCCCGCGAAACTGTGCGCGCCTCTCGCCTAAAGCCCTATTACGATCCCATTGTGCTGCACTCCCCATAGGTCGCCGGGATGGCTCTCTTTGGCGGGGGCGATTGCAATGAAGAGAAGTGAAAGGGCCAACGGACCTCGATCGTGCCATCCTGATTCGCGAATGCACAGGAAGCATCCCGCTGGCATCATCTCTGCGCGTCAATGTGCGAAGAGCACCGCTCCCCTGTCCAGTTCACCTGGAACAGACTGCGCTGCTTCCCGCCTCTCGCTTTTACTACACATTCCTGATTAAACAGCCTTTCGCCCTTTACTCAATGCGGTCCTTGCCCTTTCGAGATACGACCGGAGTTTTCTATGATACATTTCTTGCGATGGGATTGTGCAGGTTGTAGAAGTACCGCATGACTCATAGGAATGCGGAACCCCTCCTCCCCCCCCCCCCCCCCTTCCCATTAAAGTCCGTTTTTTCGGAAGCAGGCTGCGGTGGTGCAAATTATCTATGCTGCAGAAAGGGACCCACCAGAATGGATGTGTGGGTTAAACGCGCGTGTCTGCCTGCTAAAGTTTCGCCGCGCTCCTTATTGTAGCTGCTGGCGTGTTATTCTTCTTGGATAACTGCGAACTTTTGTATTGTATAAGAACTGCACATTTTTCATGCAGTAAAGAAAAAAATGTGGCATGGTCGAGTGGTCTGAAGCCCTAGATGCAGTGCATCGTAGCAGCAGGTTGGAATGTGAGGTGGAATTTTTTTGGGGAGTTTATTTCTTTTCGTATAGGCGATGTTTCCTAAACTCAATTTACCATTTTGCGCTTTAATCATCATTGCATTATGAGCGAGTTGGAGACTGCGTGCGGACAGACACTGACGCGCTGGCGAGTTCCCGTTGGCGTGGTGTTGGCGTATCACCGACCGCTTGCAGGCGCAGTGCCGAATCCATCAACTGCCGGCCTCGTGTGAACGTTAATCTTATACCCCAGAGACGAGCCAGGCAAGCTCCCTAGTTTAGGGAGAAGCACCTCCCCGTTGAGCGTCTACGATGGCCCAGAAGGCGCGCAACCACTGTGTACGCTTCAGCTAGGGAACTTTACAATTCTACTTATCTACTTATCATGGAGCCGACAACGACAGCCAACCAGCGATAACGTTGGACGCCAAGCATGTTGTTGTGGGGGTCCAAAACCAAAACTTGTTTGAAAAACTCTGCAAAAATCAGCCACCAAAACTAAATTCCGGTACATGCGCTTGCTGCCAATTGTAAAAGAATAGACTGCACATGAAGTTTAAAATCTTGAGCATCGTCCAACCATATCTTAAGACGTGTGCTCGTCAGTGCTGTAGTGGTTACGGCCGCCGGTAATGCCACATGGCTATTCTTTGTTATTTTGTGCTTATATATTAAATGCTACTTTATCGACCGTATGAATGATGAGTCTATTGAATGCAAATACAAACAGAAGTTTGAAGAATTCACTTCAAGGACCCTTCAAAGGAGCACTGAAGTGGCTTTAAGACATTGTGAGATTACTAGCGCCGATGAAAGTCTGCAGTCCGAAAGACCAGGTTTTGAATCCTCTGAGTGCGTTTACTTGAGCTTACTGAGCACAAAAATGAATTCCAGAGTGATGCGAGTTCTGCATACCCCTTAGCATTTCCCGTGACATTTCCTATGAAGCGAACGTGTCTTGCAATACTATAGGACGATTTATAACAGCCTAAATTTCATGCGTAAGCTATTGTGTTTTAAAGCAAAGCTTTTTACCTCTACCCCCGAAGGGTCCTTTCGCGACCTGTTGGTGTCACCAGAAAACTCCAGCGAACAAATAAAAGAATTACTGGCACTGCCGGGAATCGAACCTGCAACTAATAGACTAACAAAGCGAGAGCCTGTTGTCTTACCAATTCAGCTACGAGCAAACGCGAAGACGGGGAAAACAGGTGGTGTACTCACAAAGCACATCCACGGGTTTACCCCCTGCCTTCTCGCTGAATGCCACGTGAAAGCGTCACGCGACCACTCACGCCCGTCTAGCGGCCCTGTGCGCACCTTGCTCATGTGCTAAGAGTTACAAAAATTAAAGGAAGCTCACACCAATGCATGGCATCTCACTTCTAGTACGCCAATGTGCTAAAGCCTGTGGCCTTCAATGTTCACGTAAAAAGTCACAGCTCCTTCTCATCCGCCCTCACGCCAAATCAAGGAATACATTAAAATATTCCTTGATGGCCAGGCCATCACTCCAAGCCCCAGCATCAAGATCCTGGGCCTACATCTCGAGGATAACCCCAAGAGTGACGTCTCCTTGCAGCGCCTCAAAAACAGCATTAATCAAATCATACACATGATCAGGCGAGTAGCCACCAAGAAGCGAGGCCTAAAGGAATCCGGTACCTTTCGATTAATTGAAGCTTTTGTCCTCTCTGGAGCCACTTACGTCAACCCCCTGTCTTCTTCTCAACAAGGAAGACATAGAGAAGCTTTATATAATGATTAGAAAGGCGGTCGAGCAGGCCATTTGTCTTCTCAGGAGTGCGTCCACACAGAGGCTGCTTGGCACGGGGCTCCACAACACGGTCGAAGAGCAGATTGAAGACCATCTTTCTAACCAGAAGGTCCGACTCAGAACTGCGGTGGGTAACCGCATGCTTCACCAGATTGGCTGGGCAGCCCAGAATGTCACTCCGCTTGACATACTCCCAGACTCTTGGCGACTAAAACTAAAGATGCTCCCTTTGCTTAGAAATATGAACCCCTCACATGAATATTGTTACCGAAAAGCACGGGCTCAAGCTCTAAACACCACCCTCGGTGGGGATTATGCAGTTATCTACACAGCCGCCTACAAACATCGAGGGCAGCAATACGCCATCATCGTGGCTACCTCCAGAACCAACCTCCTTGCGTGTACCTCTCTTAGGACCAAAGAAATGACGACAGCAGAAGAGGCAGCCATCAGCCTGGCTCTCACTCAACCAGGGGTTCGGAGGGTAGTCACCGATTCCCAGCAAGCCTACTGGAATTACCAGTCAGGTTGGGTGTCCTGACCTGCACTGCGCGTGCTAAAAAATCACTCCCCAAACGGTTCCATTCAGCTCTTCTGGACACCCCCTCACGCTTCAATGGAGGACAACAAATACGCGCACCCAACAAGCTTGCGCTTTTATCTACCTTGCTATGGAGCTGCACGAGGACAGTAACCCACGTGTCACGTTCAGCGAGATAACCAAGCATTATCGCCTTCTGAGACAGACCGTACATTCCCCTTACCCTGACCGTTCCAGAGAACAAGAAACTACCCTACGGCTCATACAATCTGGGCTCCTTCCCGCAGCCTACGCGTCTTCACTTAATGCATCCGAATCGCTACGACGCTGAATGTAAATTTTGCTCAGAAGTAGGAACACTCCGCCCTGTAACTGGGGTGTGCGACTTTAGCCCTGAGCACCTCTCTTTCCTTCAACTACCCAACAAGAGCAATGGGAGATGGTGCTGTCCAGGCCCTCTCTACCTACCCAGCTTCAGCGGGTGGACACAACACAGGCCGCGCGGACTGCATATGGGCCACACAGAAGAAGGAATCACTCCGCAGGGCTGCACTCTGGGCCGTTCAGAAATCTGAACAGAAGTATTTCTTCCTCCTTCTCCTCCTTCTCTGCTGCGAATCTCGTCGCCTCCGTCAAAGGCGCAGAGACGGAGAAGTCAGATCGTCTAACACCGGGTTAGAGCTTTAATTTTATAAAAAAAAGTTTCCACTCTTGTACTGCACCAATACATCTCAACCAAACAACATTCATGCCTCATGCATTGATTTAACCTTACCAAGAATATCTCTTTGAACTAATAAATGGTGTTGTTATGTGCATTTCACTTCTCTCTGGTTTTACTATTTGTAGAGCGATGTGAGTGAATTTAAGTGACGTCGCATGGGTAATCGTTATAGGTGCCGTTTACAGCTTTGCTTTCCAACCACATTCATGGGTGGATTGGCGCAATATTTTTGTTAATGCGCTTTTTTCTTTAGTAAAAAGTTTAGCGCTATTGGCATCAAGGAAATCATGATAATGTACATTTGTGGTGTATTTCTGAGGAGTTCGAGCTAGCTTCGGTTTGGGTTCTGCCGTCCAATGCGTCCAGGGTTTCGGGCGTTTTCTGTGATTAGCATTAGTTATACTTCAGCAATCATCATAACCCGCTATTCCCATTTCGTTGACAGCAGAAGTGGGGAGAATAAACTGCCGTACACCACTTCATGCTAAGAAATATCGTTTTATGCAGTAAGGAAGGCCGAGCCGAGGTGGATGTAGTGGCTGAACTCCGGTGCTCCTGTTCATCGGAGATGGTGAACCGCGGGACGTCTGTCCCGCACCTAGGGATGTCACCTACATAATTTTTTTCCGTGTTATCCGCCGCGGCGTCGGCGACTCGGCCAATTAAAAACAGTCGGCCAATACAAGAACAGACCTAAATTCCGTGACTCGAACCGACGCAGTAGATGTCACTCGCATTGTGCTTCCTTATATTAGGCTATGGGAACATGCAACAAAGTTTACAAAATAACAAATATCTGATCAGCAGCTCTGACGCTTCTTCCGGCAGCATTATCGAACGCGAATGTGTGCTCATGCTTAAGACCGGTCTGCTATTTCATCCTCTGAAAAAGTTTTGTGGTTTACAGTAAAAAATTCAGTTGGTTTTATTTCTTTATTACGTACATTTCTTAGTTTTTAATTTTGTTTAGATTTTCTACAAGCGTACCCGTCACATCGCCATATATGCATCTTACGGCGAAGCGTCTTCCGTCAATTATATGAAACGATACTAACTCGCTAGAAACGGTGACAGATGGTTTACCCGGCCCGTCTCTGAAGTCAAAAACATCTGACCAGGGGTCATTGGGACTCCTGAATATGGCTAATGCGCAATCACATATATCGTTGGAAGCCATAGGCGTGTTGCAACGCCAACGCGAAACCGAAACTAGTTCGAAATCTCCGAAGGTAAACTAATAAACTACAATAACAATATTCCTACACATACTTGTTGCGAATTGCACAAAAGTATTTCCTAAAAACATCCTTTACACAACCGTCGGAGCGTATGCATGAACTGCAAAATCGTCGCCCATTACATCGCTGGATGAGTTTGCGTCATTGCGCGTCACTGTTGCCGTTGTGCCGGCCGCTTCTGACCTCGTCTGGTATTTTTTTAAAGACGATAGTCTTTCTTGGGCTACTTAAACCCAGAAATTTTGGTCTGTCTGTATGTCTGTCTGTCTGTCTGTCTGTGACCCGATCCAGCCACCCGGCCAAAGCAAAACAATGCCTGCGGAGTAGTCTTATATAGTCACAGCTAAATCTACTCGTCTATGTCCGGTGTAATGTTCATACTTGTCAACATTGTTGAAGAAGAACAAGACATTACGCAAATATGAGACAACAAATCAATACAGAAGTGATATTTGCAGTGTTCCTTTATAAAAAAATCAAACATGCTTGAATTTGCAACATTAAATACTTCATCAAGTGCAGAAAAAGAATTCCCTCCGCCGTCGCCTGCTGTCGCCCGCGCCACTATAGCTTCTGGCGCCATTTTAAGAAATCAACCGGCAACAGTTACGCGAGGTTCCACTAGGTAGGTTCCATGTTCTGCTTGCAACGCAGGTGGAGTAGGGAAACGCGGTTCTATAAACGCTGAAGTAGGGCGCCTCGATTAACGCGCGTCTTCGCCGTACGGCAGCGTTCGCATCGAGACACCCGGTTTGGAGCAGTGGAACGCGGGAAATTTAAAATGGTTTAAGCAAATCTTTGGCGTCTTTACCTTGGAAGGAGCGCGACGCGACGCAAGAGGAACAACATGAGAGGTGAGCGGGAAAGTGAAGGGGGGCATTTACTTCGCAAAAGCCGATAAAGACTATCGTCTTTTGACGGCATTTGCAACGAAAGGAGCAGATACGCGTCCATTTTTTCTTCAAGGTTTTAAAACCGAACTACGGCGCTAGAAAACTCCAAAAACGACGAAAACGATGCATGTGAGCCCATCTATGCAATGCAAGCACAAACGGAAGGTAAACGAATTTAAAAAAGCTGTTGTTTACGATTTAGCAACCCTTTAACTAGGTGGTTTATTATTCTTAAAATTCCAACGGGCTATTTTTCTTCGCGTGTGCAATGTTTCCGGGACTCTTCTTGGGCTGCACTTTCATCAAGCAGTTTAATTATTGTTCGAAAATGAAGTCCCGGATAAGTGTGGCGCTTCGCTGGGGAGTTTATAATAGTGTAAAGGTATTGCTGCCTTTCCAATGATAGATAGAAGAAATGCATTTATTCAGGGTGTCCCAGCTATCATGCACCAAGATTTAAAAAAAGAGCAATGGCGTTGCTCGAAGAAAACCTAGTGCGCCATGTTCGCAGTACTATGGAGAAGCGGACATTAATTGTTTCGTTAATGATATTTAATTAATTAATTATAATGAATGATCTACCGCGAGAATTACAGTCCTAATCACTGAAGTATCAATGAGGCACTTGTAGGTACCCACGAGGGGTATCTAACTACGGTATTTTCAGCGTCGAAGTAATTGCGTACTCATTTATTCTGACTGATAAAGAAAACCCGCGAAATATGAAAAATACCACGTGCCGGCGACTCCGCGCGCATTGTAAAGAAGCGTCCCCAAACCAACGCCGCCTGCATTAACATTTCCTGACGCGTCGCGCGCTTTTCAATGGGAAGGGTAGGGACGCTTAGTTCAGGCACTGATCCGCTATGTGGCGCGTGCCGGCGGACATCTCGCCTTACGTCACTGCTCGCGAGTCGCGAACGCTGCACCCACTTCTACGACGTGTGTCTGTCAGCTTGCCTGTTGGGCCTCAAGGGCCGTTTCACTTACATCTTAGCCGCGACGGGGCGCTAGTTCTGTGGCGCACTGGGGATCTCGTTCAACGTGTCGCTCGCTTCATACTTGCTGCATTTTTCCAAAGATAGAGACGGAGGCGGACTGAAATAGTGTAAGAACATACTGATTGTCGGGTAGACATATGGCTAACAGAAAAACGATATTTTCGGATGGGGCAACCAATATTTTACTGATATTTTTCTTTATGGAGTATTCAGAGAAGAAAAAATTGCGTGCACGTTTTTTGTTCAGGCGCTCACTTCTACGATTACTTTCCAATAATATCACGTGCTTGTAATCTTCAGAAAATTATAGGAAACAAAAGGATAAACAGCTGGGATCCCGCCACGCTGTCCGTGCGCTTCTACAGCACAGTCCTCAATTTTTGAAGTGCGTACCGATGCGGAGTGCGAACAGCGGGGTCAAAACAATACCTAAATGCGGAGGGGTTGGAGGTGGGATGCCCCACTCAGAAAATTTCAGGGCCTGTGATCCGAGTAGATAAGCGCGCAAAGCCGGCATCAGCCTGCGGCAGCGCAAGAGATTTTGCTTCGCGACAAAGGAAGTTTTATCAGTGACAGACCAAGACAGACAGGCATGGTGAAAAACAAAAGGCGTAGGAGCGCCGCCTCGGGAACGCTAAACAAACTTTCCACTATTTTGCATAGTTTCCGAGAAGCAGCGCTGGCTGGCGGACACGAAAGTACGCTGGAAGGCTACGGAGCGGGGAAGGGTAGGTGAGAGCAACAGGAGAGTAGCTATTTGGCCATTTTTCGCTCACGCGTTAGGCAATGTTTATACAGGCAGCGTTTCCCAAACAAGCTGATTGAAAGCAACTGCTTCCCCTGTCGCCCGCCCCAAGAGACAGCGCATCACCTTGATAAAGGCATGCATGGAAGGAGCAGCAACAGCAACATTCGCGGGGCGCCTGTGCAGATAAGGCACAAACTCGGTCGCGATTTCTTTTTTCTTTCTTTTGTTTATTACATTCTGGCTAACTGAGTTGAACCCACACCACCGAGTGACGGCTCAACCACCACCGTTTCCTCTATTAAATGTTTCTTCTCTCTCTCTCTCTCTCTCTCTGGCTAACTCAGAGGCAGCCTGTTCGACGGCATTGCTTTACGAGGCGCGCAAAAGCGTGCGGAGGCGCCGTCACGTGGTATTTTTCATATTTCACGGATTGTGTTTATCACTCAGAATAACTGAGTACGCAATTAGTTCGATGCTGAAAATACCGCAGTTAGATGCCCCTCGTGGGTACCTACAAGTGCCTCATTTTCACTTCAGTGATTAGGACTGTAATTCTCGAGTTAGATAATTAATTACAATTATTTAGTTAAATATCATTTACGAAAAATTTACTGTCCGCTTCTCCACGGTACTGCAAACACTGCGCACTAAGTTTTCTTCGAGTAACGCCATTGCTCTTTTTTTTAAACCTTGGTGCATGATAGGTGGGACACCCTGTATAGCCACTCGCTTTGCGTCCCATGAAAACACAAGTGTCCGAAAAAAGAAAGCATGCAGCCTTCTAAAAGTGAAATCCACAACTGCTTGCGTTTGCGCTAAAATGTGGCGCTGAAAGCGCAGCCTTATTACTCAAATTCAACCTCCGCACAACAAAACAACACTGCGCCAGAAGTAACACCAAAGAGGCAAACGAGAATACTTTTACTAGAAGAAAAAAGAAGACGTGGTGCGTAGCTCCACAGTGGATCCGAGATGAAGAAGAGAGAGAGAGAGAGAGAGAGAGAGAGAGAGAGAGAGAGAGAGAGAGAGAGAGAGAGAGAGAGAGAGAGAGAGTAAACTTTATTAAAGAAAAAAGAGCCAAGTGGTCGGTTTCATCAGTGTTGGAGTGTCCAGCCGTCTCAGCCCGATGAATCGGCCGAAGCTGTTCTTCGGCGCTCGAGCTGGCCAGTTCTCCCCCCACTGCTCAACCGAGGGGCTAGAAATCGCGGAAAGTGAGGGGTTGAGCTGGCACTCCCACACCATGTGGTATAGAGTGCAGGGTGCTTTCCAGAATCGACACTGCGGGTCGTACTGCGTAGGCCAGATAAAGTGCAGCCTGGTAGGATGGGGAAAGGTGTTCGTTTGCAAGAGACGCCAGTAGCGCTCCTCTTTCTTGATGAGAGAGGGGTGTGCAGGGGGAAGCGTATGTCGGGCTAGCCTGTAGTATTGCGTCACCTCCTGGAATGATGCTAAGGGGATGGCCGTCTCTAGCCAACTCTCTCGCGGCGCTCGGCTGGTTAGACCTCGAGCAGTCTCGTGGGCAAAGACATTTCCACGGAGAGAAGTGTGAGCCTTTGTCTAGACAACCGATACCCTTTTCTTTGGAGGGTTCTGGCTCAAGATCTTCATTGCGGTGTGTGAGATACGGCCTTGGAGGTATTTATCTCCTACACGCTGACTGAGAATCCGTGATGATTACTTCCGCAGGTGTTTGCGCTATCGCAAATGCTATAGCTACCTCTTCGGCCTGTAGTATCGTCACTTTTGGGAGGTGAGGCTCGTCACGTGGCTCTCTATCTACGTTACGGTCGCCACCATGACTCCGCGTCTTGCATAATCAGCGGCGTCCGTGTAATAAACTTTTTCGTTGGGGCCATATTTTTTCTGCAGGGCTCTAACTCGCGCCTCTCTCCGTCTCTCGTCGAACTGTGGGTGCATGTTTCTTGGCAAGCAGGCCACTGTGATGTTTCGGCGTAGTTCGCCAGGGTGTTTCGGCGTAGTTCGCCAGTCCGTGTATTCTAGAGGGCGATCATGGATGTTCACGCCCAGTCTCAGTAGAAGGGCCCTGCCCGCATCCGTCCTTGGTAGCCGGTAGCGCTGACTAAACAGGTGGCGCTCAATCAGCTCGTCCAGAGTGTTGTGAAGCCCAAGCTTGAGGAGACACTCGTTGGAGGTCTAGGATGGCAAACCCAGCGCTTGTTTGTACACCTTTCGCAAGAGCGTATCCAACTTGTTCTTCTCAGTCTTCGTTAGTAAAGCATAGGGCGTCACATAGGTGAACCTTGAGACGACTAATGCCTGGACAAGTCGACGTGTGTCAGCCTTCTTCATGCCTCTTCCTTTGACCGTGATCCGACGAAGTATGTGAGCAATTTGTCTACTCGTGCTTTCAAAATTCCTTACCATCGTGGTGTTTGCTCAATCCGCTTACAAAATCATGCCTAGAATTTTGATATGCGGAGACGGGGTGATGGTGGCACCGTCCAGCATGATTTGCATTGAAGGTGCATCGGCTCGCCTACCCCCTTTACTGTGGACTAGGAGCAGTTACGATTTTTCTGGGGCGCACGAGAGTCCACACCGTGATATCGTTGGCGTAAAGACCATGGTGTAAGTCGGGGATTGACGCCAGTTGTTCAGGCAGGCCGATGAGGGCAATATTGAAAAGGAGAGGGGACAAACCACTCCTTGGGGCGTGTTGCGTTCGCTGGTGCGAATGGAATTTGCTTGATGCTCCCGGAACTTTGTCCAGTCTACGATTCGGGCTACACCAATATGTACTCGGTATTCCTCCCCTTCGACAGCGGTAACTATAACTGCGTGGTCACTACCTAGGTATTCCCCGGTGTTTTCCCACGTGGCTTGAGAGACGTTTCGCCCAAACGTGAGATCTGGGCTAGTGTCTCTGGACACACTATTGCCCATCCTGATAGGTGCAGTCCAATAGGTGAGGAATGTGAGTTCGTGCTCTTCAATGGAAGGCATGAGTTCGTTTCCTCGCCTATTTGAGTAGTGGTATCCCCATACCGGGTGAGCTGTGTTGAAGTCGCCTAAAACTAGCAAGGGACATGCGTCAGCCATCTGTACTGAAGATAAAGAAGAAGCAGTGCGTGGCATGTAGCCGGTGTCGCTGCTGTCATGGCCATGGCCGCCACCATGCAAATAGAACGCCTCACTCTCAACCATCGTTCGCCTCATTTCTCCTGCCGCCGCGTGACATCTTTTGGTGGAGGATGCTGTTGTCGGCCCGTCCTGACCCCTCAGCTTCACCCCGTCTCGGTCACTGAACAACCATGGAAGCATGCTGGATTGTGCTTGTCTGCCTCAGCCCCGGTGAGTCATGAACACGTCCATCCCCAGCGTGGTGTCCGGTGTCCCCAGCCAGTGATCTGCAATGACCAGCTGACGTGACAAGCCACGACGTGATCAGACAAAACGCCGTTCCCCTGGCCAGATTCCCGGCGCGTACCCAGTGTCTTTGGACGTTCCATTGTGGTGTCGACGGCGTCGCTATTCCGGGACAGTCTTCATACAGCCTAACGTCGCCATAGGTGGCGGCAGGAATCTACTGTAAATTGTCTCATCTCATCTTCCCCGCATGCGTCCAGCCCGCGCGGCGTCGACCGGCACGGTCACCTTAACAGTGTACGCTGTGTTATAAGAAGAAAGAAGACATGGCGCGTAGCTCCGCACTGAATCCGAGATGAAGAAGCAGTCTGTCCCACCTAGCCGGTGACGGTGCTGTCATGGCCATGGTAACCATCATGTAAATAAAATGTCTCTCTCTCACCCATCGTTGGCCTCATTTCTCTTTCCGCCACATAACAATACATACACGGTGGACGACATGCATATTTGTCGAATGCAACATTTCTGCTTGTTTTCTCAAGGTACAATTTTTAATTCCGAAGAGCAAGGATTAGGTGCAATACAGGTGTCATTTTCTATTTATAGTGAACCTTTTTTCTAAACGGTGTTCGAGATGAGGTGTCACAACAAGGAGGAGAACGTAAGACGGAAAGGCCGGGCGTTTAACCCGGTGTAGACCCTTGTTTGCTACCCCGCACTGGGGAGAGGGATTCAGAGGATAAAAAAGGAAAAAAACGAAGAGTAAAAAATGGAAGCAGCCGGGCACGCACTCTAGTCCCATTTTAGACACTACAGTCATCCTCTTCCACGAGTTTCGAGGACGTGGAAGGGAAAATATTTATCACAAAAAACCCATGCCTTGCAGCTATTATTGCACTGTTACCAGTACGGACGAGTGTACAGTACTCACCGACGCACTTAGTGGAGAATAGGAGACAATGGAACCTCATTGCTTAATAAAATACACAGCAAAACTGCAATAAACACGACCTCCAGTCGCCATTAAACACAAATGCACAGATATGCAGGGGAACGCACATCCACAAAAACACACATATGCATACTCACCCTTCTCGGGACACACATTTCGAAGAAAAATTAGCAGCGGCTTAGCTCGGCTATGCCAGGATATGCGGAAGCTCGAGTTAGTGCTCAGCTGGTTATTTTTAAATTTCCTGGTTGTCTAGCATTAGCTTATTATCATGCTTACTGCTCCTTCAACGATTTCCAATCCAATCCAGTCCAATCCAATCCAATCCAATCCAATCCAGTCCAGTCCAGTCCAGTCCAGTCCAGTCCAGTCCAGTCCTCGCTCCTCGCGCATGCTCAGCGCGTCTCTCCAGGGGTCACGCGAAACGGCCATCAAGCGACTCCGGCGGAGCGTCAGACTTGGCTACTGCGCAACGGGGGCGCACAGCTGGGCACGCACCAGCGCCAGTGCGTCTGCCGCACCTATGCCGTCACTCTGCAATGCGGATACCCGCGAATGCGCAGACCCAATTCTCTACACACCCGTACTCCAATTGGTTTGGCCAATACAATACAAGCCAATTTAATCCAATCCAATCAAATCCAATCCAAATCCAATCCAATCCAATTTTTCTCGCACTTGCGCAGCACGGCACTTCAAGGTTAGCGCGAAACTGCTCAACCTCGGCCAATGTAGCCTACGCTACATTATCTCACCTTTTGTAGCTTACGCTACAAAAGGTGAGATTCGCCAGAACGAGGAAAGATGAATCGCGGCCACTCGCCATTTCGGCGCTGCACAAATGGCGCAAACACCGTTTTAGACGTGGTCCTCAATCAGGTGGCAAATTCTCAAGCGATACTCATCGGAAAGTACTTAGACATGCACCGCTCCCACAGCAGTGCACCTAACACGGCCCTATTTCACGAATGACGCGAGAAAGTTATGTAGAAAAAGAATTATGCCAGCCGACGCAGGCGCTGATGCCTGCCATGTCACGGTGGCTTCAATTTGGACATAGTGCGCTGGGTTGCGGCTTTCAACCAACTCTCAGTTGGAAGAAACTGCATGAAAGCGTCATGAGTACCGACATTTAAAATGGATGCGGTGCATCTATGGGTCTATTTAGCACTTTTTAATGCGAAATCTATAAAGGGGCCACTGAGCGAACCAGTCGGTACCGGCGTTGCGTGTTGCAGAGAAACAGCACCTTAAAGGGACGTTCCAACACCCCCGATAAAAGCCTGCACTCTTTCTTTCGCATCCGGAATCACTTCGAAAGGTGTAGTAATCCCCAGCACGGAGCGGCGTTGCGTGATTTTCTCGCCGCAGCCGACACGCCTTCCGTTTCTGTGTTGGGTTTTTTTGCTTTTAACAGCAGAGCTGTTTAAGCTTTTAGTTCCGCCGTCAATCGTTACAAGGAAAAAATACCGAGAAGAAATACCGAGCGCGCATAGCGTAAGCGTACGCCTCGTGAGGAGTACCCGGCGTCCTCCAGTTCTACTTTTGAGAACATTCTGCTCAGCGTTCGCGGCGTCATCTCTCGCGTGCAGTTCTCCTCACCAGTTGGCGTGCGTTCGCGCCTGAAGTGTGGAGCACAGACGCAGAGTTCGCGCTACAGACTCAGATTTCGCAAAGCCGGTTGTCGGGGGTTCTAGCATATGGTAGCGCTGTGTACTTTGGGAGAGATGTGAAGGCCTTCGGACAGAACGATCTGCACCAGCCAGTAATGGAGAACTTTCAGCGGGAACTTCGGAAATCCATGTTAGCTGCAACAGCCAGGTCTCCGACGAAGGGACAGGGGCCGCCAGCTTTTCTCTTTCTCCAGCCTTTCCCCACTAGTGCAAGCTACGTCAGTTTATTAAAGGGGCTATCCAATTTTTTTACTGCTGCAACCTAAGAAAAGCCAGCCAATTACCACAACACCACTGTAATGAGATAATACCAGCGGCCGCAGAATGCCAACATAAAAATCTTTTGAGCAAGTTTCTAATTTATCTCATGGTCATACAACAATAATCTTTGGCTAAGATACTTTGGGATCCCCTAACCTACGTTCTTGGTGGGTGGGTTGTCGTCTTTCTGAGAGCATTTAAAACTTCGAAAAAAATTCAAAAAAGTGTTGCAGAGAGCCTTTAATTCTTGTTGGCCTCAACGCGTCGTGTTTATCCAGACAGCGTGCCTCAAAAATAAAGACAAGGAACAGGAGCGATCGCTATTATTGACATTACACCTGGGCGTGAGGGGAGCTACGTGCAAAATTATATAGTACTGTACCGACCGCTGCTGTTCTTCTAAGAGTTCCCCGCCCACCCCCATCCCTCTCGCGGCCTCCTGAGGACAACCATGCTGTTCCCCGAATTTACCTTGACATCTTCGCCTACAATAGCCTCTCCCGGCGTACCCTCCCGTTGCCGGATGAGCGACATACTTAAAAAGGCAGTGCTGATTGTAGGCACGACATTAAGAACTGACGCTGACCGCGAATGTTCATAAAAACCAAAAAGATGTTTCGGCTCCCGTAGCGGAGCTTTGTTCACCGATGTTAGCTTTTAATTGTTGTCATGCGTTTTTCAGACGGCACGGGCTTCCGTCCAACTCTTTATCTGATTGTACGCACAGTCGGATCAACTTTTCCCGTGGAACCTTCCTCCACGCCATCTACTCTTATTCCTACCACGGCACCTACAAATACACCCCACAGCCATGTACTATCCACCACACGGTTTTGGAGAGGGAGAGAGATACAGTAATTTATTGAATGGTAGGAACTCGCAGAGAGGTCGGCCTGATCGTATAGTCTCTGACCTGCTACTCTGTGTGGTGTTTGGGGGAGGGGAAAAAGAGCATAGATAGAGATGGTGACATGTATGATGGTTGACATAGATGTGATAGTATAAGTACATACAAACCGCTGCTTTTTAAGAATGCCATCACTGTCTTCAAGGCCTTATTTGAACACCGCGTGTTTGGCCACGGACCACCCAGGACATCCTCAGACAATGCCCGATTGTCTAACCGGGCCAACGACGTGGCTAACTTTCCACGGGGATGCGCGTAACAGGGAGAGTTGCACAGCCCATGTTCAGTACTCTCCGGTATGTGACACGATTCCCGGCCAGGGTCATTCGAACCACGGATGCGGTGTTGGTAGCGATGAGTAAAAGCTACGCCGAGCCACAGTCGAAAGAACAGCGACGAGTAGCTTTGCTGAGTCACCAGGGGCATCCGGAACCTGCAATCACGGTCTAGTCAATGGAGCCTTCTGTAAGTCTTCTGTATTAGCTATTAGTATTAGCTGTATTCTGTATTAGGCCGGGTTCAGACTGTTGTCGCAACTGTTGTAATATCTTTAAATAATGACGTCATTTGACGTATCAGCCAACCCAACTGCGTGAAACGCCGTTTTTTTTGCGTCCATAGCGCACGATATGGCTGTTACGTCGGTAGTCTGAACATGGCGTAAGCTGTATTAGTGTGCTTTCTAAGTTCGCGAAATTAAGCATTCACAAGCGTTATGCTACTAAAGGTGCATTAGAACTAACGCTGACATGGTCGGTGCTTTGAAGCAACCACTTCGCTGTCAAGAACATCCCCGAACTTTTTTCCACCGTAACAACCAGCCTTTGGGCTCGAAGGGGCCGCGTAGGTAATTACAATGTTTAGCGTGCGAGTTGACTGAAAAATTGCATACTTGCGTTACGCAAAGCCAGTGCAATGAATGATGCAGTGGCGCTTTACGTGAAATGAGGTTCTAATGCAAAACCACTTTGAGAGTAACACCGCATGGCAGCCATCAACAATGGTCATAGTCGCTAAGTAAGAGGGAATGATTGCTTATTCGGGAGCACCGCCGTGAAGCAGACTTGGCTTTTCACTTTCTAGGCTTTCCGCCACAACAGCAAACTACGACCGCCTATGTTCAAGCCTATAGGCCATTCTATATTATACAATAGTGTGTTCAAGCATATCCTTGTTTAGTACACGGTGACGCTTGACGTCACCACCGCCCTTTCTGGTGCAGTGTTCTCAATTTTCTCAATGCTGTTCGTATAAAAATGGGAGTTACATTTAGAGCCTTCCATCGCACTCGCGGGCACCGAGATGGCAATACAGTGACGTCAATGCAAGGTCTCTTTAGGTAAAAATAGCAATAACGACAACGGTAACCACTGGCTAGCCAGAATGGGTAATCCGTTCTGGAGCGTACATCGCGCAAGCACGAACTGAGAACCAACTGCGGGACTGTGCTGTGGAATACCGCGCGAAGCTCGGGATCAACGGCAGCGCCACAGCTGAGGAGCGTTGACGCTGGCGGGGTCTCTGGCCTCCCGATCTTGGTGCGTGTCCCTGAAGACCGGCTTTCCCCGGCCTCTAAGAAAAGTGCGCGCAGCCCCTTTTTTGTTGTTTTCCCGGCGCCGGCTTCCCCAGACGGCGCGGTTGCTAAATTTGCTAGGTACCCATGTCTCTTCGCCACTGCGCGCAGCCCCCGGCCCACTTCAGTCACGAGTGCCCGCGGCCGCCGCTCCGAGGCGCGCACCTTCGCCTAAATGCGTGCAGCTGGGCGGGAGTGCCACGTGTGCGCACGCCGCCACTGCCACTGGTAGCCCCGCGTGATCGTGCCTACGCTAGACGTGCACAAAGCCCTGCTCCAAGGGCCCATGGCCCGTCCATAACATTTACAATGCGATCCTGCGGCACTGATCGAGCCTTCAATGAACAGGGTATCTGTTTCTAATTGTACCTTTCGTACGGACTCCGTCTGCAGATCACTGCGCTGATAAGCGCTGTGTTCACTGTGGAACTGAGCTATAAGTTACGGTTTCGATTCTTTACCGCTTGAAGCAATTAGCAAAAAAAAAAAAAAAAACACGATGAGATTGCAGCGCACGCTAAATATCCCCAGATCGCCAGGAGGCCCTAGCCCTCAGGTACGGCGCACCTGAACTACAGGTGTAGATTCGGCGTCTCAACTTCCATTAGGGGAGTAGTGTACAAGACAGGCTAGGTACGACTGTTTGCTAACAACAATTTAGTCGCTCATAATAAGGTACTACAAAATCTCTGAAATTCGCGCAGTACGTTAAAAGCAGAGGACTGGTTTGCGGTAGTGACCGCAGCACACACTTTAAGGAGTCCCCGTAGGCCGTTCTCACCACGATGCTCCAGGATAACTAATCGAAATGGCGTATTGTGCAAATTTAAGGAATGGTGTGGCCTATCATTCTATTTGGGTGAAAAGGGCATCTGCGCAGAGATATCGCGCGATTAGAAATGCCATTCACGCCTTGCATGCTGTCTCCGCGCGCATGCATTTTTTTTAGTCAAATCATTTACTGGGCTTCGTCCTTGGGAGAATTTCCACCCTTGTTCACTTCAATTCGTCACTCGGTAACGCTGTGGTGAAAGACGACCGACGGTGAGCTGATAGAGGGCAGGGTTCAGGGGATGCTGGAGGTTGGTGGAAGGGGGAGGATGCGTGACCACTGCGAAGTTACTCCCTGTCCATAATTTTCTGGTAATGCTGGAACAGAAAGGAAAGCGGCATTATTTCTTCAAACATCATGGGTGACTTGAATGAACTACCCCATAAAAAGTTCTTTGCACAAATATGGCTGCCGCTTTCGATAACACTGATTTTTTTATTATTTTGCCCAAATTGCTTTGCTACCATCCCATTCTTGCATTGCTCTCAGACGCGTTTTGTTGCGTTACTTTTTCTTTCTTGGAACATTTTCGGACTGAATACAGTCTTTAACCCCACCCCTAAAATACCATTGTCTTTTAGGTATGGAAACAACGGGAAGAAAATAAATAAAAAAGTAAATAAATAAATAAATAAATAAATAAGTGCAGTACATGCGGCTACTCAGGCGTTATGTTGGCGGAAACAACTACAAAATCAAAACTGAAACAGATGTGTTGTCGTTTTATAGGTAGCACCTAATATCCAGAAGGAAATGGTGCATTATCGAAGGAAACCTCAGTAGGCAAGAACAAAGATGCTTCGGATTTGTTTTTATTGCATAGGCGTGGCACGGCTGGACTGGTGTAGCGCCCGATTAACATCGCAGCCTTGACCGGCCTTGGCTAGCCCTGAAGGCGCCCCTTACCCCGATTAAGCTGCCATGCTAGGATGGATAAAAAAAGGTGGCGCAGTAGGCCTCTTCACTAGGCGTTAATTCGCCTTCACAGATAATTCTCCTCCACATGAGCTTTTCGTGTGCGTGCTTTTTTAAACTATCCTCACAATGAACAATTAATAACAAACAGGCTAATTGTTCCGTCATGGACATTTTCCTATACCCATGTAAAGAAGCTACGGCTACATTGCGGCCAAATAACAACAGGCACTGGCTACCTGTCCCCCAAATTATGGAGTGCTTAAGGCGTTTTCCTGCTAAGCCCAAGTACGCGGGTTCGATTCCCGGCCGCGGCGGCCGCTTTTCTGGTGGAGGCGAAAAGCGAAAATGCCCGCGTATGCGAGATTTCGGCGCACGTTAAAGATACCCATGTAGTCAAAATTAATCAGGAGCCCTCGACTAAGGCGCTCCTCATCGCCTGTGTAGCGTCGGATCATAAACGGACAATCAATCAATCAAAATTATGGACAGACTGCTCCAGAATAAAGTACTGCTTTAGAGACACAGTATGTGGCCGACGCCTTGGCTATTCTGGAAACTTTATTCCTTCGCTCTCGAGGGCCAACAATTTAACTGTGCTATTGCCGAAACTAATAGAAGTGCAGCATTCCTGCTATGTTTACGGCAACGTCTTCAAGGCCTTACAAACGTAAACCAGGAGCGGCAGATGGGTAGAGGTCATGTCCGCTTCATTAGCACAGTCAGCACCTCCTTTGTGGTCGCTTTATCCGCCAATATATTACCAGGATGGTCCAAAACCCGCAGTCTTATGGGCAGCAAAACCTTTCCGTTTCTGAAGGCAGTCATGGCCGAAATGTTGCATAGGTTTAAAATACGAACGACATCGCCCTGCCAGATGCGGGGTCAATGGCGCATATTTATTGTAAAAGTATGTGTGAGCGGTTAGGGGCAGTCAGTTTGCGTGTTAGTTTCCCGGCATCCCTTTTTTTTTTTCAGAGTGACTTTATTGTGGCTGAATTGAGTTAGTTCTGTAAAGCTATGGCGCTCGGTCTCGCGAGGAAGGTAGTTTGTGCCACTCTCAGTCAAGCCACCTGTTTTCCGGTTTTAAAGCCACAATACCCTGCGGTAGAAACATAACATCGCATTGTATTCTATAACAGAAAAGGTTTCAACCTACGCCTGTAAATTAAAATTCCCGTTGCTAAAGCCACAGCACATTGCAAAATGCAACTTGTGGCGTATGTTTCTGTATCAACCTATTTCCGCGCACACGGCGAGTCCTAATCCGCTGCCAGGCAAGAATGTGCCGCTGAAGCCATCGGGCTCACAAACGTCATTGCAGTGAAGTGTCACAGCGTATTCAGATTGGCGCCTGGTGAAGTCTTCTAAGAATCGGGTACTACATTAGTGTAGTGATCACTGCCTTGCGATTGTATATGGTGCTGCCATGTCAAATTGCGTTTAACTATGTACGTTACAAATGCGGTAAACCGCAGTTTTGAACATACGATTCTTTCGCCCCGGATTTGGTGCAATGTGAGCAGTGTGGTTGAGGATGCTTTTATTACTTCCCTTATATCAACATACGCAAAAAACAACTGGTATAACTACTTATTACCAGACATTATTCCCTGGGATATCAGTATCCTTTAGCTGGCTATGCTAGCGATGCATTTCTCAGCCGTTCGTAATGACGTTCGTTGCCCGTCGAACAAATGCAGTAGGCAGAGTCACGCTGCTGCAACGGTGACGGAGATCCAAGTAAGATCGATGAAAACCGTCTTTAGTCAGTTACATTATTGAAACAGGCTGCGTGTCCAATGAAACGAACATTCTGACACCAATACAAATGTTCTCAGAGTTTGCTATAAATGCATCCCTTGCGCATCCATGGATGTGATACCGTCTTATTTCCTCCCAGGCGGTTAGAGAAGATGGCTCATCGATTTTGATTTCAGTTTATGTCGGATACTAGATGAACTGACCACCCAAATGAGAAGTAAATCTTCAACCCTCCGTCATGCTCGTAAAACAAGCAAAGTTGGAACGTAGGGCTAGATGATCGGGAGTATTAATATGCGACCGTTGGCATCTTAAAATGGCAAAGAAGCGATAACATCTAAGTAATATCTGAGGCTGCATTGTGAAGTCAACCAATGGTTCGGCTATTCAGCGGCAGCCTATAGACCTAAAGTATTTGTAACTGGCGGCAGAAGAAACCACACTACACGCCGCTGTCGACAGCCGTCGTATCGGTTTAAAATTTATTTTAGTGCTATCTCAGCCCTCAAACACCTCATTTTTACGCCATTATTTATTTATTGCGGCTTTTATTATTTATTTTACGGCATTTATTTATTTACGTACAGGTTTTACGGGTTCAGTCAATTGTCAAAAAGTAGCCCAGTGGACTCCCTAGTGGGCTTCCTCACAGCCGACGTCAGCAGATCGGCCGGAAGGATGTGTCGACGGAAGCTGCGCTGTCGTACAGACTTTTATTTTTAAAGAGTGCACGAAAAGTTTCCGGAAATGTTCAAAAGATGACCTGACGATTGCATATTTTCATCGGGTTATGTATTTAGGCGACGTTTACAACTGGTTTTAGTGTTCCTTTAAGATTACATGCTGTGAGTCGCCTGTCCTGGTTACTTAAGACTGCTCTGGGATTTGTCAAGGTTGACTCAAGCGAAGGAAACTTGTTGCTTTTCCGCAGAGCCACTGCGAGTTCACGCGAACGTTCGCGGAAGTTTCCGAACCCGCGCGACCGTGCACGCAACTCGTGAAGGCACGCGCGCCCGGCCCGCCGCGTGTCGTGAGAAGAGGCTCCACTTGCGTCACCGTGACGTCATCACTCTTCCGGCGCTTTTTCGGAGCGCTGAAAGGCCGGTGTCCCAGCTACTGAAAATCTCGGCCGCTCACTCACCCTGGCTTGTGTGCCCTCTTCTCTGTCAACCTCTCTTCAGTTTTCTCCCACATTTTTCCTTTCTTTTTTATTTTTTGCTTACAGGCGTCCTTTCGTGATTCTTTCATCAACTCTCCGTTCTGCCCTCCTCACTGGGCCGTTCTTCTTCACCGTCAAGGGGGAAGTTTTACGAAGGAACAGTTAGTATACGGAAATACCGGCGTGCTACGGTAGTCACGCGAATGGAGTGGCTTAGAAATGCACTTATTTTACATTTCTTCCCAAATTTTAAATTCGGAGCACGTATTTTTACGAATCTTCCCACCAGGCATTGCTATACATTCCGCTCTGGGATGAAATTAGGTATGACTGCACTTAAACATTTCTTTGCTGATATTCCTATCATAGTCCACAAGAAGAAAGAATTCTCACGAGGTCAAATTAAAGCATAGCTTCAGAAGGAAAAAGATTCGGGGGAATTATTTTGAATCGGAAATTGGTATGAAACATAGCATACAAATGCGACTCGATACATAGGTTCGCGCGCAAGCACATTACGCATGCTCCTCGTGCAACTGCTCTTCAGGACGACACATGTCCTTCTCTCTTTGGCTCATTTCACTACACGACAGCGTTTTCGTGAGGGGGATGACGGTCCTCGAGCACGACCCGTCATGGTACTTACCGGTATACCTAGTATCCACAACTTTCTCGATCAATCTGTGATGTACGCCTTGTTCTCCCCCTCACCAACTTGAGGAACGAGACGACATGCAACCGTTGCCTCAGGTGAGCAGACGGATAGTGCTAATTATGCTCCTCACGCGAGTAAAGCGTGGGTACTGATGACGATGACAATGTAAATACAATGACATGCATGCCTCCGCAAACGTTTCAACGAACGCACAAAGTGGGCAATTTTTCGCCTGGAGCCTGGCATATATCAGACCTTGTGATATAAAACAATGAGAAAATGTGTTCGAACTTCCCCAAAAAGACACGGCGATTCAAAATATCGGTAAATCCAGCTGCTGGGTCACGGTAAATCTGGAAATTTAACTTTGTCTTCCACGAATACTGCTACCAAGCCTTGGACTAGAACTGGCGATACTCTAGCTCCATCTCGAATTGGCACCCATTGCGATTCCTGAAGGGCATTTGAAGTGGTGGTACACAGCAATCAGGAATTCATTCGCAGAGGCGCATTCACGTATCTACGATCATTGCTCACCAAATCAGCAGCGGTTGCGATTGAAGGTATGACATCAACTTGCGGGTATCAATAAACGCGGAGCGTGCTTATCTCCCGGTTCCCCAGCGAAGAAGAGGTTATTAAAGCTTATATTGAACACATGGTAGATATGTCTCCAGTGCGCTGCTACACTGATGTCCATAGACTAAGGCGGATTTGTGACACGTTTCAAGCAAACTATTACGGATTTCATCTCCTGAGGGCTAAAGAGGTTGCCTTCGTGTTATGCCACGAGACTACTTACGATACAACTTCACCATACCAAAGCAGGGACGCGCCAAGAACATGACATGTGGTCACCTAGCTGCATCTCGGCTAATAGAGCATCGTGCCTCAATTTTCTAAGCACTGAGGTATAGCCGCCGGATTTTGTGGTACTGCGCAACAGGAAAACAAGAGTATCAACCCGAACGACGGGTCCCTGCGAACGGCAGCTCTGCCAGCATGAAGTCTAGCGCCTTTTTGTTAAATGTGCAGCTCTTCGCGAGACCACTGCTCTTAGCACCGCTGCGAGACCCAAACAGCTAGGACTAGATTCAACAGCAAAGGAGGTGACGTCGTCAACTGCCATCCGCTGGATACTCCCTGTTATTTGCCATCACATCGAGGGACTATAACTTGCGCTGTCTGTTTTGTGCATCACCTGCTGCCGACGCCACTGTCTACCGATAATCCAGACTAAAAATCACCGGGGAAGACGCGTGAAGGACGACTACGTAAAAAAATGGTCACCATCCCGCCCTGCGAAAGTGGATGTCCAACAAAGCTGTTCTGAACCACTACAAATGGTGGTGGAGGAGGTTATGAAATGTTTCTCGTCGCTTCGGCCAGTGTGTCGAACCTAAAAAAATACCGGTTCGGTTACGGTTCTGCTTCAGGCGAAATAATTTCGTTCCCGTTCAGTTCCAGTTCGACAAAATCACGTAGTGAACCGGTTCACGAACCGGTTCAGGAGCTTGAAGCGGTTCGCGTACGGGTTTGATGAGTTGAATTATCACTGAAATTAGAAAAAAATTGGTAGTTTAAAACGACAGTCAAATCAAAATACCAACAAAAATTCAATATGCTGCTGTTCCCCAAGGGCAATGGCACAATTGCAAAGCAAACTTTAAACAATTACGAGATATTCGAAAAACAGATGAAGTGGCTACGATTTACAACGTATACTTTCTCTCCCAGACTTTATGTTGTCCTAGCGACTATTTATAAAGCCATCCGCCAAGAGATATGACTGTGGAATATATTTTCTGCCCTTTCCGTTTTCGTTGAAATCGCAATTGTCGCTATGGTATCGCTTATTCAAATACCAGCCCTCAAATACCCGCGCGTTCAAATACCGGCGCTTAATACCAATGGCGCACATTTTTTTTATATTTGTAGCAAAACAGAAAAGTCCTACAACAGGCAGCTAAATACTACCAATGAATTAGATTATTTCGTCACCCTGAATAATTTGTTAGCTGTGACCTTCTCGAATGTGCTAGCCACACTTTTGTTAAAAGTAAGCTTGAGTTAACGCTCAGTGACTCCGTTATTGCTCTGACCACTGCGATTCCTTCTGCGATAGGTATACCGGATGCGTGCATTACAATCAGTATGTCATCATACCACCTGACCCGCGGCCATCGTTCCATGTGCTACATTGAGGAATCTTATGAGAGATTATATATGCTGTTACAAAATGAAAGGGAAATTTGACGCGCGGAGCATGAGATGGGACTTTTTTGGGCAGACTCTCTTTAATTCGTCCACAGCAGTACTCCCCTCCGGAACGAGTAGCAGTAGAAGTAATGTAGCGAGTTGGGCAGTCCGTACAAGTGCACCTTCAAAAAAAAAAGCATATCTGAAAGAGGCAAAACTGCAGAACAAGCAGAAAAGATGATCGCAGGGCGAATTGGGCAGTGTGAGGTACCGGCCTGCTTTTCTTCGCGTGTCATCTGCTTTATTCCTGTTTCTTCTTCCAAGACAAGGTCGAGGGCTGCAGTTTCTTGCCAAGGGATTAAGTGCGCACCTTAACAGTTTTCCCTTACATATCTGTTGTCATTTGTATCTGTAAAAACGGAACTTGTCCACTGCACTGCCCTTAAAAACTGACCACGGAACTCACTTCCTTCGCATTGATGACACGTTTGGTTTTGAAAGGCAGGGCAAAGAAAAGTATATAGCAATATCCACGTTTTGGTGCTTTTTTTACTTAGTCGGTTTTACTTACTTTTTGCGCAATGTTTTAAAACAAAGTTTTTCACCTTCTCTTTTTCGTTGTTTTCGGTGTAAACACATTTAAAAGAAAACTGGAGTATTTGATTCTCCGTGCTCTATCTCTACTCCGAGGCGCAGCTTATGTTGCAGGCCGGCAGACTTATTTTAACCAGCTGGTGATAATAAACGTGGATAAAAATCTCGATACACGGAAAGTCTCGATTTCCATCTACTTCAGAAAAACGGTCGCGGGGAAGGGAGATCGAGGGCACTTGTCAGCAGCAAACGACTTAGCCACTGAGCAGCTCCTAATGCACACTTCTCAAGTATAAACGATTTGCAGGCGTCGGACCTTTTAAACAAATTATGAAATGCAAAAATTTTGCGCACAACGGGTGTGGGCCTTCGCCGTTGCGCAGTGGAGCACTTTTGCACCCTTATTTCCTCAATAAAGTCGACTCTAGGGAAGAGCAAAGTCGTCTTATATTCCCTGCAAGCTGCCGAGAATGACATTTTGTTTGTTCAGCTTGCACTACACTCGCGCTTCCAGCTGCAACATACCATTGCTGCATTGGTGCTCGTTCATTTTCCCTGTGGTTACATAGAGCGTGATAGTGTTCAAGTGTCTGGAGGGGAAAGTGCGCGAGCGGGTACGAAGCTGATGGCACGTGGAAAAGAAAAAGGCCTGAATTGCATTGACTATGCAATATCAACAACGGAGGGTCGAACCGTTTGGGCATGAACCGGTAACCGTTATTTATTTTTCGGTTCAGTTCAGGTTCCGGTTCAGCGTGCTCAAAAAATAACGGTTCGGGTTCGGGTTCAGTTCCGGCAAAAATACCGGTTCAGTTTCCGTTTTCGGTTCTCTTCGGTTCCGGTTCGACACCGTGGTTTCGGCAGATTGTCGCTTGCGCTCGGCTAGTGTCACTAGATAAGGGTACAGAGTATCGGTACTCTTTTCTCCTATTGTTCATTGCCGCCACGATGATCATTCGCCAGTTCGCTTTACGCGACATTTATTTGCACTGCGACGATTTTTGAGCGCCGCCATTTAGTTGTTTATGCGTTTTAGTCGGTCAATTGTGGTAGTCTTAGCTTGTCCTCCCTGCTCACCGGCTGCGCGCGACTGACGGTATTCAGAATGCGAATCAAAGAGTACGTACGCGTGTAACAGCATTTCAGCAGCGGCAGTGGCTCCCCTTCTCTGGCGGCAAATGCTGGGTCCTGCCTATTCGGAAATTGATCCTGCCTATTCCTGCCTATTCGGGTCCTGCCTATTCGGCTGGGTCTTCGGCAATAAGTGCTCTATTTAGTGACACTAGTCCTGCGTAGCCTTCAAAGATAATCCGCAAACATAATCTTTACCAACACATGATGGTGGTAGGGGGGGGGGGGTCCCATTGTTCACAGGCGCCTTATCATCCATAATGCAAGTTCGATGCTTGTTTTGTGGTTTCCTAAAAAGATATCTGAGCTGTATGCTTTAGTCCTGATTAGCCTGACGCATGAGCTCGGCGTCTGAGGCCTTGGCGTTTTTGTCCACGGAGATGAAACCTGTTTGGAGTTGAGATATACAGCTTTGCTGCAAAATACACCGGACGGCGCACTTCGAGCCTGTTTTTTTCTACGTAGTCGTCGTTTTCGCACCTCTTTCCAGGATGCATCACCAACTCGCTCAACTTTCAATTGTGTTAAAATTGTCCACCCGCAGGTCACGTACTAACTGGGCTATCCACAGTACCTACAAATCGCGAACATCAGTTTCAGTCAGGTCTATAGGCACTCTGGTTTCACTTTTTCGGCGTCACCAGCGTTTGAAAGCGGCCTACCAACAGAGAAGCAGTGGCGTAGTAAGGCATTTTTATCGGCAGATCAAAGTAATTCTTGAGGCTCACGCCCCCAATTTTTGCCTACACAAGCTCTTTTTTTTATGTGCGGGGCATTCAAGCTTCTCTCAACTGTGACATTAGCTGAGCTTATCTACGACTCCAAACTTGCTCGTTTTCATTAAACGTTTATTTCTCTTTCGCTCTCTCCTCGGAGTGTTTTGCGGGAGATCGCTGGCTGCCGCGGAAGATAGTTACGGATAGAGCACGCGTAGACCATGTTGCCGGTCTTCATTATGTGATGTGCAGTCTTGGTGTAGCTCTTCCGTCTTGCGTGGCTATCATACGAGCGTTTATAAGCCCAGACCTTGCCACGCGCGTCAAGCTGTTCGCGAGCTGTGGCCACGCTTAGAAACCCTCTCAGCACCTCACACCAGCCATCACGAAGAGTTCTCTCTCGGGCTCCACCTTGACTTAACAGGTCGACAGGAACTAGGGCCCTAGAGCATGTCAAAGCAGCCTTCTCGGAAACTCCCCTCTCTGAAATTGCCCTCATCCACAATCGACATCATTGTTCCAGTAGACAAGTCAAATGATCTCCGCTCGTAGATTGCGTGCATGAAAAGAATGGGAGCCACCTTAGGGGTCAGCCACCGCAAGCGGGTGGCGGCAAGGGACGAGAAGAAGAGGACACAGTAAAGACCATTTTAAATGTTTTGAATTTCCCTGCAAAGTCGCTGCTGCGCCGCCGCTCGTCCAGAAAAAAAAATGTATCTTCGTGGCTGCGGCAAAATTGCCAAATGTTTGGAACGGCCGAACTTCCCCTGTGAATGGCGTTTGGAATTTGGCAATGCGCCACAGCAACAAATATGGATCGTTTCACTGCACGAGCGACACCGCAGCACACAGTGTCACAGCACACAGAATACACAGTGAAATTCATAACATGTGGAACGGGCTTAAGAAATGTGGACTGAAACGCCAATAAAGATTTTCTCCCCGTACTGACTGGTTTTTTGGTGCCTTGCATCCTCCACACATGTACTTCGTACTTAACAATTGGGAATGTCTAGAGCGGCAAAACGCTTAGAGCAAAAGCTTTCATTGTGGAATTACGTTGAATCATGGTAACGTTTAGGCATGTTCCGCCATAGTTGTGCACCACATGCATGAGGGCTCCATTCGCTGGCAGTAGCAGATCCGCACCTAAGGCTGTATATCGGGCGCTTGCTCGGGTGAACACCTGCAGTTTTGACTCCTCTAGTAAGTCCACGTCTGATCAAAGCTTCGAACACCTTACGTGGTTACAACGTGCGTACCCAAATAAACACTTTTGGCTGCCATTGATTGGATGAGGCTAAAATTATGTCGGCCAGATTTTATTTCGAACCACGGAGCTGTTGTTCCTGGCCGCAAGTTCACCATTGCAGGAAAAAATACCAACAAAATGGTGAGCGCTCGTGAGCATGGGGCTTGTGGCGACCGCGGAGCCTCCTCGGCCGCCGCAGTGGCTTTATTAAAAAAAGAAAACTGGCGAAAACCTCGAGGAGCGAGAAAATGGTGAGAGCTCGTGAGCATGGGGCTTGTGGCGACCGCGGAGCCTCCTCGGCCGCCGCAGTGGCTTTATTAAAAAAAGAAAACTGGCGAAAACCTCGAGGAGCGAGAAAATGGTGAGAGCTCGTGAGCATGGGGCTTGTGGCGACCGCGGAGCCTCCTCAGCCGCCGCAGTGGCTTTATTAAAAAAAGAAAACTGGCGAAAACCTCGAGGAGCGAGAAAATGGTGAGAGCTCGTGAGCATGGGGCTTGTGGCGACCGCGGAGCCTCCTCGGCCGCCGCAGTGGCTTTATTAAAAAAAGAAAACTGGCGAAAACCTCGAGGAGCGAGAAAATGGTGAGAGCTCGTGAGTGGGTGCCTCGCGGCGACCGCCGAGATTCCGGCTCACACAGTGGCAACAAAGACGCCAGGGCGGCCGTCAAACGATACCGCGCATGTAAAAAAGAAAATTCGAGCGCTAATGCTAAAGCTGAAAAGACACCCTGCTTGGGAGATATCACTACGGCCGCGGCATTCTCTAGAAGCCATTATGGATGAGAGACATGGCTACGATTGTGCCGATCCTTCCCGAGACGACTTGCACATCCCGTTACTGCTGCTTCGAGTCAATGGCGAAGTGCTTGTAGAAGTGTATAAAGCTGACGATGAGTTTGCATTCACCACTCGCCGCGAAGAAGACGGCGACATCTTCGATGCATATCACGAACAATGATACTGAAACTTAACTGTGTTCCGGCAATGCTCACCTACAACAACCCCGCCATTGAAGTCTTGCGCGTGAGTGCGAGCTTCCCTGTTAAACGCCGAGCTATTGTAGAAGCCGTATATTCGCCGTTGCAGGAAAAAATACCAAGAAAATTCCAAGCTCTCGTGAGCGCGTGTCTCGCGGTGACCGTCGAGTCCCCGGCTCGCGAAGTGGCTTTAGCAAGAGAAAAAAAATCTCCAGCGCTGTCGTCAAGCGCTACCGCGGATGTAATGCTATGTTAGAGGAACACGGCAATATCGATGCAGATGCCGATGACTACTACTAGCACAGTGCAAAGCAACGACGGAGCATATAAACAAACTATATCAAAGTTATACAAATGCGTGGTGATGTGTCCTTCAATGGTAACGCATAAAGAAATCGTGCAGCTTCACTATCGTTCAAGCCTTGCGCGACTTAGTGCAAACTTCGCCAGCTGAGCTGGCGGAAGCCTACAATGCTGAGGATGACTTTGCATCGACCTCTCGCCGCGGAGAAGACGACGACCTCTAAAATGCATATGATGACGATTACTGGCGCCGCAACTATGCAAATAAGCAATGATATTGAAACACAACTATGTGTCTGGCAATGTTCACCTGCAGCAGCTTTGCCATTGAAGTCTTGCGCGTGAGTGCAAGCTCTCCTGAATTTTTTTATGAGAACCATAGAAGTTGGCAGATCAGGTAGGCTTTCGGTATCGCTCCTTTTTGTTTTCTTTTCTAATGAATATTTTTACCTTTACCCCCCAAGGGTTCTGTCGCGGCCGTTGGTGTGATAAGAAAACTCCCGCGAACAAATAAAACAAGTTACTGGCACCGCCAAGGAATCGAATCTGGAACGAATATAAAAACGGAATGAGCGCCCGTTGTCTCGCCGATTGAGCTACGAGCCCACGCGGAGACCGTGGACACAGACGGTGCACTCACTGAGCACATCTACGGGTTTAGCCCCTACGTTCTCGGTGAATGCCACGTGATACCGACCCGCGACCTCTCGCGCCGCTCTGCGCTCCGCCAACGGCACGTTTAGCGGCGGTGTGGGCGCCTCGCGCATGCGCTAGGAGTTATAAAAACTAAATGAAGCTCACAGCAACGCATGACGTTCACTTCTCCTCCGTCTCTGCCGCCCATCTCGTCGCCTCCGTTTTCTGCGGCAGAGACGGAAGAGAAGTGAAATAGTCCAACACCGGGTTTGAGCTTCTATTAATTTTATAACAGAAGTTTCCACTCATTTGCTTCACCGATACAACTCAACCAACCAACGTTCATGAATCATGCATTGATTTAACCTTAGCAAAAAAAATTTCTTTGAATGATTAAAGGGTGAGGTGGAGTACAATTAACTTTGCTCTGTTTCACTCTTTGTAGGGCCACGTGTGTGAATTCAAGCGACGTCGCATGGGTAATCGTTGTGGATGTCGTTTACAGCTTCGTTTTCCAACAACCTTCCCAGGGTGGATGTGTCCGGATTTTTTTCCGTCTCTGTTCTTTTAAGCCGTTTATGCTCATGGAGATAGTATTGTTACTCAAATAAACAAGTGGTATCTTGCAACCTTCCTAGGTATGTATAGCAACGTTTACAGGTGGAAACATGGTTCCGGCTTCGGTCCATCTAAGCAAAGCAAAAATGCATGACAGATGTTAGCATTGTTTCGTTTAACCCTGTAGACATTGAGTGGTTCTACTGTATAAAAAACAAAAATCGCATTGTCTAGGGTAAACAAACCATGCCGAAAAGACCAAAGACAACTTCCCAAATCAGGCTGTCCCACGCCGTCAATATGAAAAGGTTCGCCCACATCCCCTCGCGCGTGCGACGGCACCTCGCGATAATGAGAGACTAAGTATACGACGGTCTAATTCGTCCAGTATACAGTTGTCTGCGCAAAACAATGCGACGTAGTCACGCACTTCAGGCACAATTCGTGCCACTGGCGTCTAGGCCATGTGGCCAGCGGTACCGCTGCCAGAAGTCAGGTACTCCCTTGGGTGGTTTTTTGTCACCTATCCCTGCTGGCGCCTCTCAGTTGAGCATTTTCGAAACACCCATGTGTCTTCATTTGCGTCATCTGTGGACTGCTTGACTTAACTTCGGCTCGAAGTAACATACTCATACTACATATATCACACAGACTCACCTCGTTTCAGACTGCCTAAATCCTCATTCGCGGCGAGCGTCCTTCTGTAATTGGGAGAATAAACGCGTCACATTCCATGAGCCTGCAATAGAGCCACCTTGGGCAACCCCCTGCATTTTTCTGTTTTGTATTCGTAGACACCAAACATATGTAAGCTGTAAAAAATGCATTGCTTCCTGGAAGACGCGAGGTAGATACCGAGCAGTTACGCTGGGGTCATGGTCTAACCCTTTAAGGACATAGCTGCGGAAGCAAATCTCAAAACAACACCTTTTCTAATGGCCCTTCGGACTGGCGAAGCTCCATGAGTTTCAGAACTCACAACTTCAGCCATGTATAAGCCTTAAATGATGGCCGTGCGCCTAAAAATGCCCTGAATCCTATATAACACAGTACCCATAAAATGGCAGCAGCGTGATGGAGGCGTAAAGCGAACCTCCCGAGTGTGCGAAAGTTCGGCGCACGATAGAGGTCCTTCCGTGTTCCAAATTAATCCGGAGCCCTCAACTACGGCGCGCCTCGTGGCCTGCGCTGCGTCGGAGCGTTAAACCATACAATCAATCACGACAGCAGCACCCGCCATTTTACCGGCAACATCCGCGATCCACAATTTCAGATTAAGCCTGCAGTACTAGATAACGTATCAGAGTACCGCCACTGAGGCACGCAAGTCAGCAACCGCGGTCATTTCGGTGTTTATCAGTGTTACGAGATTGCCATGGCTACGGCCTCACCGCTAACTTCGAGCAGGTCGTTTGGTAACAACACTGCCGCAGATGCAGCGAAATTGAAGCTTCGGACACACTTCTGCGGCTGAAATGCAGCCAGGCGCGTTGTCTTTGAGATGCGTTCAGAATGACGGCAGTCGTCCGCTGCCGCAGAGCAGGGAGGACACGCTGATTGTGATCTGATTGTACGGTTTAATGCGCCAACGCTAGACACGCGATGAGGCGCGCCCTAGTGGAGGGCTCAGGAATAATTTTAACCACCTGGGGACCTTTAACGTGCTCCGATATCTCAAACACTCGGGCGTTTTCGCTTTTTACCTCCATCAGAAAACCGGCCGCCGCGGCCGGGAAACGAAACCGCGCCTTTGGGATCAGCAGCACAACGCCAAGGCCACTGAGCCACCGCGGCTGGTAAGGATAAGCTGAGATGACCACTGTTGCCTCACCAAAAATGCATAAACAACGAAATGGCGGTACCCATGAACCGTCGCAGTCTAAACAAATGTCACGTGACGCGAATCGACCAATGATCGTGGCGGCCAGTGATCGTGGCCAACGATCTACCAATCATCGCGGAGAAAAGACAATTCGATACTGTGTACACTTATCTAGTGACACTAGCTTCCAGCGCTCCTTTGTGTTCGCGAACGGGATTTCTATATCCTCACCGCCCTTGCTTCATTTGTTTTTATTGTTTTGTTATTGCGGAAGCGCATCGATGCACCTGTCCGTTGAAAGTAATTTGGAAGCAGTGTTAAGCAACATATCAGGAATTCAAAACCTTAACTATCGTCTAAGCTAATCTTAAAGATACATAAGGTCGAAAAGCAAGCCCGCTTTTATAGGAAGGCTACATTGCTGTGAACAAAAATATACCACTCGCGAGCAGAGCACGTGTTTATTAGCGTAGAAAATGCTAAAGCGTAAAAATGGGCATAGCTGTCGTAAATATTCTCGAGTTAGAATTTGTGGCGTCACAATTTGTGAGGAACGAAACGGCAGAAACTGCGCACTGCACCGTTTCTTCTCCAGCGCAGGCTACTTTTCTCCAACTTTGGGCGCAGTTCTATCCTCCCTCGTTTTTTTCCCTCTCGCAGCTCGACGGTTATCAACTCAATCTCCTGGATTTCATAGGCGAGACGCGTGAAACTTGGACATGGACAGAAGGCCTCCGAGAAAGTCGATGCCATTATTGCCGAATGTCAAGCGCTGTGAGCAATCCAAATGTGCTCACATTGCTGAGCCCTTTACAAGTGCACTTTACCTATAAGCTTGCGGACACGGCTACGACCTCTAGTTATGAAGGTATTCTCGTCCCAGGAATAGTACAATCAGCATTGAGTCATACAGCCCCGACATCAGAAATTGCGATGGGGACTTTTGATCTGGAACTTGCTTTGGGCGCTACCAAGTGACCGTTTTTATCACCTAATATTCGTGGTGATGAATGATTCGCGACTTCCGGTTCTCTGTGACACCCATGCCTCCACAAAAGTCCGCACGGACGGTAGCTGTCCTGGTGTTGCGAAAAGCTGGGCCGGAGCGTGTTAGCGTCCTTGGTAGCCGCCTTCTTTCCACCGTCAAGCGCAAGTACTCGACCATCGAAACAATAGGACAAACTCTCGTGTACACTGTAAGCTAATTTTGTCCTTACTTACATGGCCGCCCGTACACAATCGTGAAAGACCATCGCAATCCTCACTGGCTCTCTCCACTGAAATTCCACCGTACGTCGGGGGCATTGCGCCTTGTGGAAAATATATTTCACGTCAAATACAAATCTTAATTACTGTAACATGTCCTAACTGTCCGTGGCGTGACCCTGTGGCTCCTCAGATATAAGTGAGAATGATGATTCAGTCATTTTATGCACTATATGTAGATACGTCGACACAGAATAGCAGCATCGTTGCACAATATAACAATCAGTCAATGGCAATCATAACTACTTCAACGGGACACTTCGGAAGGCATGTTTGTTCCCTGCGATGACATTCGTAACTGTCAGAATGTGTGTTGTTACGGGCCTAAACGTTTCCCGTCGTCAGTCAGTACCTGCTTTCCGTTGTTGTCCAGCGGCTCATGTTGATTTCTGGGGAACCCGGTGCCCTACGCCCCTAATGACCGAGTACACTACCGCTTCTTTTCAGTTGGCATAGAACTCCTTAGGGCTTTTCCTCAGTACACTTCGATCAACAAGAGGATTTTTCTTGCCGCGAATAACGGCACGCTGTAGGCAATCGCACGCGTTTTGCGGACCAACTGTGCTACTGATGTAACGCTGATGTCAATGATTTTCTGCACCATCACATCATTCTCCAGCACTGGACACCTCGAAGGCCGCTTACTCACCGCCGATGGTACTCAGCGTCATAAGTTGCTGAATATGTTCTCGTATGCTGTTTGTTGTGCAAACACAAGCTAGTTATGGCACCTTGAAACCCCTACACTTGCCGAAAGCCTGAATCGTGCGCTGTCCGACATGCCCTCCTCCTACGTTTCCGACGATAATCATGACTGGTACGCTGCGCTGCCATATTTGAGTTTCGCACATATTTGACGTCGTGACACAGACGTCAGCCGAGAACACTATCGGACACCCTCCTGTCCAAGGCATTGGCCCCGGTGACGCTATTGATCGCACTGATTATGCTCGACCGATACCCCGCGCTAGGCTTCAAGATCGCCGACCCCGCGTGATGCACTTCGCTTCAGAATCTCCTGTTATCCTCTCCGCCCCTAGTCGCAGTGTAACGCTTTCTGTAAAACTTTTGTTCCGCTATACACCTTTTTTCACTAAACCTAGACTCCAGCCAACTTTTCTTAACTAGTAGTCAACTGCACGCGACGTAAGAGAGGAACGGCACAAATAATCGGCGGAAACGCACGAACACGCACGCACGCACCCCCCTCCACACACACACACACACACACACACACACACACACACACACACACACGCACGCACGCACGCACGCACACACACACACACACACACACACACACACACACACACACACACACACACACACACACACACACACACACACACACACACACACACACACACACACACACACACACACACACACACACACACCACACACACACACACACACACACACACACACACACACACACACACACACACACACACACACACACACACACACACACACACACACACACACACACACACACACACACACACACACACACACACACACACACACACACACACACACACACACACACACACACACACACACACACACACACACACACACACACACACACACACACACACACACACACACACACACACACACACACACACACACCACACACACACACACACACACACACACACACACACACACACACACACACACACACACACACACACACACACACACACACACACCACACACACACACACACACACACACACACACACACACACACACACACACACACACACACACACACACACACACACACACACACACACACACACACACACACACACACACACACACACACACACACACACACACACACACACACACACACACACACACACACACACACACACACACACACACACACACACACACACACACACACACACACACACACACACACACACACACACACACACACACACACACACACACACACACACACACACACACACACACACACACACACACACACACACACACACACACACACACACACACACACACACACACACACACACACACACACACACACACACACACACACACACACACACACACACACACACACACACACACACACACACACACACACACACACACACACACACACACACACACACACACACACACACACACACACACACACACACACACACACACACACACACACACACACACACACACACACACACACACACACACACACACACACACACACACACACACACACACACACACACACACACACACACACACACACACACACACACACACACACACACACACACACACACACACACACACACACACACACACACACACACACACACACACACACACACACACACACACACACACACACACACACACACACACACACACACACACACACACACACACACACACACACACACACACACACACACACACACACACACACACACACACACACACACACACACACACACACACACACACACACACACACACACACACACACACACACACACACACACACACACACACACACACACACACACACACACACACACACACACACACACACACACACACACACACACACACACACACACACACACACACACACACACACACACACACACACACACACACACACACACACACACACACACACACACACACACACACACACACACACACACACACACACACACACACACACACACACACACACACACACACACACACACACACACACACACACACACACACACACACACACACACACACACACACACACACACACACACACACACACACACACACACACACACACACACACACACACACACACACACACACACACACACACACACACACACACACACACACACACACACACACACACACACACACACACACACACACACACACACACACACACACACACACACACACACACACACACACACACACACACACACACACACACACACACACACACACACACACACACACACACACACACACACACACACACACACACGTGTTTCGTCAAAGCAGACGCCAATGGAGCACCCACACCTATCCCCCTTCACGCGCGGTACCGGCTACCTGTTTGCGACTGCTCGCGAAGCGCGAGGTGTTCATGGCTTTAGCGTGGATATGTAAACGATTTCAGTACCCCTGTAGCGACTGTCTAATGTAGCAGAGCTAAGAGCAATTGACGGGGGAGGGTTTGTCGGAGATGGCTAATGGACCAGTAAAACGATAGAGGAATCGCTCGCGTAATCCTGGTTGGGGATTCCTTTAGATACTTTCTTTACTGAGTTGAAGAAACATTTTGCAAGCTGAGCAAGTGTATTCTCGACATGTGGTTACCAGGCATGTAGTTAGTCCTCCAGCACGAAGCTCGGCGTTAATTTTGGGTACTCAGCGCCCATCAGGAGCCTTCACGACTAACTACGTCAAGCAACACATACGAAGGTGGCTGCGTTGCGGAACTGCATGGTTTGTGACGACTGGTAAACGCTTCCTCTCATGCTTAAAAAATGAGATCAAAAGCATACTGAAGCGCCCAAGAATTAGTTGAGTTAAATTCTGATACTGTACACTGATCACTTTTGTTCTGACACTATCATGCTCCAAAAAAGGCGGTCTTAAAGTATATTGGACTTCACGGTGGCGATCGACGCCTGTTCTGCAGGGCGCATAAACGACACTGTTTCAGCCTTCAATCTCGAATAACAGTAGCGTAGCAATTAGAACCATGAAAAAATAGCATAAAACACATCCTATTACCAGCATTGTTACAATTCAAAGACGATCTGTGTCAAGTGATGAGGCTGCATTCTTGAACGCAGGTTTTCTTGGTGTCCTGGAGCACTGATTATGACCCAGCCAGGCTTAAGAGGGCTTAGGAAATCCAAACCCGCCTTCCTCAACTGCAGAATGGGGTAACACAATCGGAACAAAGTGCTCAGGTAAAGAGGTATTTTAGTTATTGGGAAAATGCACTAAACGAATATCCCCAGGAAATAATTATCCATAAGCACTTATCTTATGAAAGCACTTTACGCCTATTCAATACATCCTCCTGTAACGCGCTGCATCGAAGGACAAAAATCTTTGAAGTCTGCTCAGCTTTTCTTCTTTACTCTGCTAAATTCCTGCCAACTTTTTCTGTAGCACTGTTGTGTAAGTTTTCAAAGAGAATGGTTTTATTTCGGGTAAACATTACGTCTGCGTAAAGCACACATATCTCGTCGCGTACGGGCCAACGAAGTATGAGCGTGATCACGATCACGTGCAGAATTGACAGGAGCAGCCATCTCGCGCCTCAGTGAGCAGGAAAATGAGTCTCAATCCGCTGGTATGAGAGCGCAACAGCTGTATAGAAGAGTGAGTAAAAGAGCTGCGATGGAGCATGCATGTTGAGAAGAACCCCTATCTCACGTTGTAGTGTCATCCAGCAGAATGTGCAGCTGAATCATTGCTTTCGATAATAGCGGCTACAGCGTGCCACCCACTTATCGCACTGACAAATACAGCTTTGAGGAACAGTGGGCGTTTACGTGTGCAGGAACACTCTTGTCATAAAACTCCGTTTTCTTACCTGTTCTTTAAACCACCGGGAATATTTTTCAGTACTTTCTGTCCTAATATTCTGAGAGAAAAGCTTTTTCTCGAAAATTACAACACCCGTCCGTGCATCGGTCTACCATTTTAAACAAAAGTAGGACACCCCGAAGCTGCCAGCACACTCGTGTGACGGAAGGGGAATTTGCCGGCAGTAAATAGCTTTGTGTTTAGTAGAGAGAGAGAGAGAAAGAGGATAAACATCTATTGATGAATGTCAGTGATGGTGGCGGGCCATTCGCCCGGCGGGACATCCCTATTCCGGGATACCCAGTCGTTGACTTGCGGCCCAGGTCCTGTGTACCTATCTTGCTAGCTTCCAAGGTCCGGATCGGCCAGGCCAGCCATCCACTGCTCAAAAGATGGGAAGGACATAGGTGGTAGGTTTGAAGTTTGTTGGCACCTGGTGGTACCGGGTACCGGTTTTAGGATAGAAACGGCAAAGGTAGGTGTACTGCAAGGGGTAGATAGAATGAAGGAGGGTGCTATGGCATACGAATTTGTCTGCAATCGCCGAAGAGTGGTGGCTTCCTGACTGGTTAACCGCGAATAAAGGTGTGGAACGTGTAAATACCGGCGAAGTCAGTCTGTTTTGACGGCAGCGCAGGACGTTCCGTCTCAGGTAAAGGCCCGGTGCAAACACGTGCGGGCATCGGCGTGAGCCACCTGATCACCGTCGATGTATTTGGCCAGGAACCCAGACGATGTGCATCTCAGGTAGCTGCGCAATTGCTTTGAGAATGTTCACTGCTGGTGTAGTGATAGCTTTCGATTGCTCCGTCAGCAACGACAGCCAGCCCGGCCCAAGTAAAAACAACATGTACCAACGTCAAGTTTCGTTTATACATACACGAGATGAAAATTGTCCCTACAACAACTCACCACAACCACAACAACGTTTTGTAGACACGTCCGTGCTTTTATTTCCTAAACTCCATGACACCTTATAAAAATGAGCATTCCGTGCGCACTAGTGTTGCAAAGTCGAGTAATTAACACCGAATATTCAACATTCTCTGGCAGTAGGATACTGTGACAACGCTTAGCCCGTAGCCTGGGAATGACCACAAGGTCATGCTAGTAAATCTATGCTGCAATAACATTCTTGTGATTGCAAGTCTGTTCGATTTTTGGGATCAATACAAACCATCATGTGTACTGCCGAATCAGTGATGACACCCTTCGTGTTCTTACGTATAGGTTCCTTCAATAATTTAAGTATTTGGCTTATGCAGAAAAGCGAAGGTCAGTTGAAACTCTGAAAGCTTGCTTCCGTTCACAAGCCGGTTGAATGCCCGTCAGTGAATTCTGCTCCTAACTGGCCTCTTCCGCCTCTGTCTGGCCACGTAACGGGCAGCTGGAGAGCCGCTGCTCCAACCGACAAGTTCGGACGAAGAGCAAGTAATAAACGAACGCTACAAGTCATACCATCCTCCGTGCTGTTCCTCCCTTTGTCTGCTGCAGCTGAGTGCTCTTTTCTAGTGCTCTAAGCGTAAAAAAATCGGCTTTTCAAAAGCCATTCTTGGTTTTTGTCAGCGCATGTACTAGGGGGCCTCAAGGCTTCGTTCCCACGTGTCGGCTCGGAGCACACTTGGCCGCCTTCTTTGTTATCGCTGTCTCACTTTCGGTCGCATTTTGTGGCACCCGTAAACGTGGGAAGCAGCTGCGGCCGCCCGGCTTTATTTGCTCTTTTATTTGCTTAAACTGGCCCAAGGCCAGGCGCGCAGCGTGCTGGCTCGCCTCTGTGATGCTTACTTTGGGGCATTTCTGTACAAAGACAGACCTAAATAAATACTGCCGGATGGTGGGGAAACCAGGAAGAGCCCGTTTCCGTCGCAGCAGGAACCTTGAAGAAAATCCCGTGGGGCTTCTAGCTCAAGATGATCTGGCTTAAAAGGATAGCAGCGGAGAAGAGTTGAATTGGAAATAACGCAGGAGGTACCACAAATACGATAATTCTGGCCACACTCACCATAAACAGTGGCTTCGGGTGCACGTACTTAACAGCGGACTTCTTATAATGGTATAGGGCGCAAAACCAGAGCTATGGTTCGAGACACTTACTTATTCTCATAGACATTGACTCTCCTTCAATTCCATAGTCATAGATAAATAATATTCAAGTATTAACTTTATACTGTCGTCTGAAACAGCGCATTGTTAGGGTAAACTGTGAGTTGGCTACGATAATAGTCCCTTCTTAGCAATCGCGCCGGAGTAGAGGAGGTTATTTCAAACCCCAGGGGGTTCTCCAACCCCGGTCGAAATTTCTTACGGGCACGAATTTCTGCATCTCAAGAAGTGCAGCTTGCTGGGCCAGTTGGTACATTTTGAAGGTGAAAAAACCAGCGAAATAGACGGAAGACGTAGAAGAGACGAGACAACACACACGCTGGACTAGCAACTGAAAATTTAATTGAAAAACAGAAACAACCAGAAAACGACCAAGCCTACGCATGCGCAACAAGTACGCACGTTCTGATAAAACGCTATCGAAATATACTTTTTTCCGCTCAGCTTTGTAGGAACGCGATCTCTTTATCGCTGAGGGAGATGGAAGAAACACTCACGCAATTTCCTTCTTCCTGTTGGCTGATGTAGAGCGATTCAATTATTTCCCTCTCTGTTTTAGTCCTGCCTCTTCCCAGAATCGTCACTCTTTCAAACAAAGCCTCACATTTGCCCTGACGTTTGCACTGGCGACAGTGATAAGAACGATGACCGGCTCCTTGCCCTCTGACCAACGCGCAGTGCTCTCGTAACCGGTCGTTGATGCATCGACCTGTTTGGCCTATATATACCTTACCTTTGGTGAAAAAGCGTCGGCAGCCATTCGTAAACATTTTAAGCCTGCGGGGATTTTACCAAAGAAGGCAAAGACGTCTGCTGTCAAGAAACTGAACGAGTTGAACCTGGAAAGTCTGGCAAACGCTGTAAAGAAAAGTGATGGTTTAGAACTGAAAGTCTTTTTCGCTGCGAAGACACATAAAATAAACTGCCCGCTTCGAGCGATAGTTACTGAAGATGGATAATGGCAGAAGATACTCGGACGGTTTCTGCAGCGCCAACTCAACTCCCTGAAGCCACATGACCCTTTTGAAACCCGTAGCTCTATGGACATGGTTTCATCGTTACAAGAAGGTCTGCCAGGGGCTACTACTGCCTTGTCAGTGGACATCGAAGACTTGTTTTACTCTGTGCCCCATGATGAACTGTTCTCTGCCATTCGTGAACTGATTGATGAAACGGGTGTGGTCAAGTTTCAAAATGAGTGCGGTGTCAGTGCTGATGCTTTCCTTGAGTTGGTGGCTTTGTACCTCTCGTCGACTGTAGTTCAATTTCGTGACCGCACTTTCATTCAAAAGACAGGAATCTGTATTGATTCTGCCGTGGCCCCTGTATTGTGCAAGATTTTCCTGTCTAAGTTCGATCAAAAGCTTAAGGGAGTCACAGGAAGTGACGTCAGAGTGCTTCGCATGTTTCGTTACGTGGATGATTTTTTAGTAGTGTTAAAACTTTTGCCCTCTGACTGCCCGAAACAAGCGGCTGTAGACATTTTAAAGCATTTTAAGGCGTGCTCCGAAACCCTAAATTTTACCTTTGAACTTGCTGAGAATAAAACCATTAGGTTTTTATATTTAACGCTAACTTTTAAAGACGACAGCCACGTTTGCTGGATTTACTCACCTAGGACTAAGAAGGCGCTGCTTCCGTTTGATTCGAGTCACTCCAAATTGGTAAAAAGAGGCATAGCCACATTATGTTTCCGCAGTGCACTCCAAAAAAGCTGTGTCCACGCAATCCAGGAAAGCCTGGACTGTCAGGCTCAGAGGCTAAATGCAGCGGGGTTTCCCAGCACAGTGCTTACGGCAGTCGCTGAGTGCCTCCATGTTAAGCTTAAAAGGCAACAGAAAAGTGAACAAAGGCCTGATGAAAACAAAGAAAAAAGAAAATTTCAAGTGATGCCTTACCTTCATAAAGTGTCACACAACTTAAAGAAAATTGCTTCGCGGCATGGTGTGCGATTAGTGTTTTCCGCGCCATGTAAGCTGTCTGGGTTGTGCACGCGCATTGAAAATGCGGGAAAAAAGAGAGGTGCGTGTAAAACGAAGCATGAAAAGCAATTCGTAAAGTGTGACGAAAGAGTCATTTACAACATTCCGTTGACGTGTGGTAAGGTTTATATAGGCCAAACAGGTCGATGCATCAACGACCGGTTACGAGAGCACTGCGCGTTGATCAGAGGGCAAGGAGCCGGTCATCTTTCTTATCACTGTCGCCAGTGCAAACGTCAGGGCAAATGTGAGGCTTTGTTTGAAAGAGTGACGATTCTGGGAAGAGGCAGGACTAAAACAGAGAGGGAAATAATTGAATCGCTCTACATCAGCCAACAGGAAGAAGGAAATTGCGTGAGTGTTTCTTCCATCTCCCTCAGCGATAAAGAGATCGCGTTCCTACAAAGCTGAGCGGAAAAAAGTATATTTCGATAGCGTTTTATCAGAACGTGCGTACTTGTTGCGCATGCGTAGGCTTGGTCGTTCTCTGGTTGTTTCTGTTTTTCAATTAAATTTTCAGTTGCTAGTCCAGCGTGTGTGTTGTCTCGTCTCTTCTACGTCTTCCGTCTATTTCGCTGGTTTTTTCACCTTCTGCATCTCAATTTAAAAAAGGAGCAACAAGGGCTGGTCAAGTAACCTGCGACGCCACGGTCGCTGATCTGACGCCTTAACCCTTCGTCTACAGGGGAAAAAACCTTGTGTAAGCAGGCTCCGTTTGGAAAAACCACGTGTGAAAGAATTCTACGGAGAGGCCTTCAGGTCAGTATTTTGAAGCCGCTTCCGCCATGTGAGGCCGCTCAAGAAACCCACTAACCTTTTCCATTCTCCTTTGCTGCGCTTCGCCCTCTGCGCCGCGACATACCCTGGTATTCTAAGTTCTTTCACCATTCGAGCCTCCAGTGGAGGAGAGCCTTGAAATCGATTTCCCCATGCATAAGCATTGCCGGAATACACTCCTCATCCGCGTGGAGTGAGCAAATGGAGTGTAGAGGAACTCAGAATACTGCCCTTACTTTCAGAGAGCAGAGGCGCGCCGGAAAACGCGAAATCTGTTTGAAATAAACCGTATACTCGCCTTTCGTTCCGCTTATTTGGTTGACTCCTGTTCTTCTATAGGAGTGCCGAGAAAACTGTTCGGGAAAATCAGCCCGATTGAGGCTCACTACGACTAAAATATTAAGCAACATTTTCTAAGGGTGCACTTGAAATGGCTTCACTTCCAAGACATTTTCTGCATTGCTTTTGAGACAAACTAGGGGTCTCTCCTGAGTTTCCTTCCATCCGTGGGAGGTACCCATAATCGCGCATACACGTAGTATAAACCCGGATTAGCAGTGTTGCAATTGTGCATTTTCTAACGGTTTTGGTGCTGCTCCTGGCATCAGTGGGTTTATACGCGAAGATGGCAGTGGCAATTCTGCTAAATGCTAAGAGCGAACGACGTTTTATGCATGTTATAATATTAAAAGTAAAAGTAATGCTGTGAGTTTTGATGCCCCGTATGATTTCTTACGAATGACCGATCAAGGCATCAGCAAAAGGAGCTGTAGTTTCTTGCTCTACTTCAACTTACGGAGGAAAGAAATAGTACGTAAGAAAGGTATTCACCATTGCGACCTGCTTCGCGACGCTTTTTGTGGAGGTTAGGGCGGGGTGGCTGCGGTGTTTCTGTCAGCTTCCATGCCTTTAAGACAAAAGCGGTGGTTACATCCTCCATTCTCGGGCTATAGTGTCAATATGATGTCCGTCGACACAGTTTAAAAAAGGCGATGCGTATAGGAACTTGTTCGTCGGTGATGAAACACAGTGATCTCAGCATTGCCCTTCTTGACGACGTCGATACGAATTCCGGCGTGGTAACTACGTACTGCATGGAACCTTTCCTGTTTTGAACAGAAAAAACAATGGCTAAGTTTGTGTGCCTATAGCATTCTTATTCCTACTTTGCAGTTTGCCTGTTGCTCTCTGGCGTAATAATTGGCGAAAGTGGATGCGAGGACAGAGCGGCGTGTAGGACGAGAGAAGTGAGGGGTGACGGGCGGAAGGTGCGGAGGAGCGTTGAGTTGGGGGAGTGGAGGGTAAATAGGAGGAACGAGGTGAGAGAGAAGAGGGAGCAAGAAAGAAGCGGGGTGACGCGAACTCAGTCAGTGAACACAGACCAGTCACTCAACTGGAATCGCGCTTTAAGCGCAGACGCCGCAGCGTCAATGCGAATTGTCGCAGTAACACCACCGTGCTCCAAGTTGTTGCTCTAGCAGCTGGCAGCAGCATCGGCTCTCCGCACTGCCAAGTGTGTACACGATCTAAACACACGCCCACCAGTGTCCCAGAGTGTCACGTCCGCGCGCAACGATGGCAAAAGGTAATATGACAGCCTGCCGGAATCTCCCTCCAGTCACGCAACGCAGCCACTGCATGTGCCGTATGCACCTCGTTGCTACGGCTTCCGTGGCACCTCTCTGAACTTGGTGTAACTCCAAAGCTCACGGCCTCGCCGGTGTGGCACATACGGCTCCCCCGCGCTGAAGCAGACGATCCGACCCCCCCTCCATGTGTTTGCAAATATACGCCAGAGCGAAACTTGGTTGTACTTAATTCAATCGTGTTTTGGTGTGTTTCCGTAATACCATAATACCCTTTAAAATAGTTGCAGAGGCTTTTAGCCTCTGCAACTAGATAATATCCGCTAAAACAAGCCGATTTATTGAATTTCTATTGAGCGAGCTTATGCGGCAGTCGCGACGCGCGTCACCCAATGTGAGGTCGGGTGGTCCAATTTCCTGACGATAATTGTCGTTCTTTCTTCTTGCGTAGGGTCTAGAAAGGAGCAGTTCGCAAGTGGCAAAGAACACAGAACGTTGCTATGCTATAGCCTGAGGTACCTGCAACAGGTTGCTTCAACGGGAGCATGCAAGCGGACGCAAGCAACGCAGCCGGAACAGCTGTCACCACCGGCCCGTCACCGGCTTACAAACGAGTGGAAATTTGGTGTTATATTGTCGCAAAATAAATTATTTTTCAGGCAACATTTTACGCCGCACTATTTACAAACGCCAAGGTACATGTATACTAGCGGGTAAGTGATGCAACAGCGTCAAATAAACAAATTAAGCACAATTAAATGACGCAAAGCGAGCACAAAATCGCACGTCCGCTGCCTGCTTAGATGTGTAGTTCTATAGTTACATAATTTAACAACGCCGCCTACAAGTTGCGCAGCCCGAATATTTACATACGATCGTCACTGACAGTGTTCGTTATCTCCTAGTTCAGGAGCCAACAACCTACGGCCCGCGGGCCGTAGGTTGATAAAAACAGGCTTATCGCGCCTTTTCCTCTTGATGGACCCTCTGCAAAGGTGGAAGAGGGAGGTGGGGAGGCACGCAGAGGCACTTGCTTGGTAGTTGTCCGCCTGCTTCTGTTAACGGTTAATGATATGATAGTCGTCAAAAAGGATGAGCTGAGCCCCGGAGGGAGGAGGGAGGGCGCAGTGGGAGGAAAACGTCGGCGTGCTTGTTTCTCTGTGCCAAGCGCGGTAGGCGCTCTCACCATCGGAGCTGTTTGTCCGGGCTTAGAGCTTGACCGCTGTTGCCCGTCGCGTTCGTTTAAGCCCCACATTTTGTTTAATCCCGAACTAACCATTTAACTAACCAACTAAATAAATAAATAAAAATTACACAATAAAGCAATCAACCAAGCAAGAACGAACGAACGAATGAACGAGCAGCCACCCATAGTACTTTCGTATGTAGGTACGTACGTTACTATTGGTAGAGTTTGGGTATGAGGCAGGCGGTAGCGCTAATCTATTTCAATTTTTTATTAAAGCTCAGTTGGAAGTTAGCGCTTGTTACCGTCGCGTCCTTCTGTCCTTGTCCGTTTTGCGTGCGAAACCCCTCAGGGGCTGGGGCTGTTGGCGTCTCCTGTAGTCGCCGACGTCCTAATCGGAATCGCAATCGTCGTCGCATGTAGTGACTGTACTAAAACACTGGGAAACTTTTTATGCCTCGTCCTAAAACGGAACGGGTGCTAGGAAACACCCCAACACTCGTTTACGCCTCAATCTTTGGCGCATCAAAACGCGTATTAAAAAAACCACTGGGACACTCATTTGCGACTCACGCTAGAAAGCTTCGTGCTCAAAAAAGAAAATATTTTATAGGAAAGCTGTAAAAATATCACTTTTAATGGTTTAATCTCCGTTGGAAAAAACGCCGAGGCGCCAACACTACAGTTATACACTCTATGCTTCGCCCCTCCCCGTTGGGCCAATTCAATCCCCCCCCCCCTCAATGATACGGAGCACACTTTAACATTCAGCGATGCTACGGTGCCTACAGCGCCCTATATACGCCTGCTTATGATTGATTATTATTGGGGTTAAGGCGCCGACGCTACACAGGCGATGCTGCGCACCGTAGAGGAGGGCTCCCGGATTTATTTTGACCACCTGGGAATCTTTAATGTGCGCCGATATCTCGAACGCACTAGCGTTTTCGCTTTTCTCCTCTAGCAGAAAAGCGGCCACCGGGGTCGGAAATCCAACCTGCGTCGGTCATGCTAATAACCACCAAAACCACGCAAATACATCAAACAAAACCTATTTTATAAATAGTTGCAGTGCCATCTACCTTTAGGTCTTTCAAGATGTACGATGCGATAGCGTTACTTCGATGCCCAGGGATCGTTTTGGGATCGTTTTGGAACAGAGTTGCTGCATATATCGTTTATGCTTTCCAAACACCGAAGGTCGGTCGAGAGAGCAAGACTAGCTTCAATGGTTTTAAGGCTCCTTGGCAAAGGAAAGACAGACGCTATCTACTCTTCTGTAACTGAAGATGTGGGCGTGAAAGTGTGGGGGTACATGGTGTAGATCATTTTCAGCGAGCCCTAGATGCACCAGCTAGTTCTCTGCCCTCTGGTTCTCTGCCAGCCAGCTGGTTCTCTGCCGTCCGTGCTCGGCACGCGATCACAGAAATCAAGGACACAGTGGCACAAGGATCACACAACACATTCGAAAAAGGGCCCGTTGAACTAGAAATGAACTTAATAAGAGTAGCGTCCTGGGCACGTTGGTACTCCACTGTTAAATAAAATGATTGCGTTAAAAAGGGGGACACGGACGGAGTGAGCTCAGACACACACGGCGCAAACTTCCAACTACTTTTATTGCCAGTGCGTCAACTTTATCCACTTTGCAAATGACGATCGCGCATGCGCAAGCAAAAAGATATGTATTTGGCCTGCGCACATAGCTCGACGCATAGATCGGCGCATAGCTCCTCCCTTTTGTTCTGTGTTTCGATAGCGGTTGCCAGTACTGCAGATTGCGATAACGCCAGCCAAGAATGAATGGGGGCCAGTTATCACTTTTGCCTATGCCTCCACCGCTTTGTCGAACTAAACACCGTACACAGCAGGCACGCCACAGACGGGAGGAGTTTTGCGCCGGTGCAGACTGTCTTGCATGCGTAATCATACAAACGGCAATTAAACTTCGCCGTTTCATATCTCGGATGGAAAATGCGCTAGAAGAATTCTGCAAATAGAAACATGATTGCGTCTAACTTTCCAATACAAATATGCCTGGTTAATGTAGCCACTAAAAAGTTAATTAACCAGTTTTAGTTAATTAAGCCTCCGATATCAATAATTGCCTCCTATTTATGTGTCCCCCTAGGCACATAACCTCACTGTAGAGGTGGTGTTCGCGTAAATCTAAGCGCCTATTTTTACAAAAATGTGTGTCGACTTAACTTTGATCACCCTGTATATTGATTGCACTAACACACGTTAATTCGCGGTAAGCAAAATCAATTCACCTCGACTGGCCATGGGAGGGGTGAGCTGACAGCGAGAAGAGCATCCGAGCAATAGATTGACTCGGGTAATTCTATTACTCGGGACAGTATGAGAAGTAGGAGATGAAAGAAATGCTGTGTAAAATGAGTTCAAAAAACTCCTGGAAAGCAGTAGAAGCTTACGGAAACAGCGCACGCGCAGCACGAAGACAGGGCAAGAGGAGATGTGACTATGGAATAAAGATGATTCATCTATATTTTTGCGCTGCTTCCGTAAATTTTAAATGAGCCAACTAGCCGAAATTCCTACTTGGCCGAAAGCCATGTATTCTAACAACGCCGAGAGGGAGTCGTTGGGAGTTGCCGGCAGAGGCTTTATTTGTGTACCGTTCATCGGCAGTCAGATGATGATAATGATTCAAGACGTGTTGAGAGAAACCTCTGTGAATCAGCTTTCATGAAAAAGGCATTGCCATAATTTTCGGCAAATGTATGTACATGCGGAATTCTGGCGGGTATTTGTACAATTGCTTTCGTTGTACTTTACTCGTTCGGCGCAATTGCACTCTTAGAATTTTATCAATGAGTAAATGAATGTATGGATAAGAAAAAGGGAAAGAAACGCCCACCAGCCGGCCCAATTTGCCACATGTAGGGGTGGACCCCGGAACGCCTGCTGGTGTGGGAAGGGGGGAAGGGGATGTCAGAAAGATAGGCAGGAGAGGCAAAGCAGAGACAGGCTACAAGATTGTACTACTATTAATAATACACACACACACACACACTCACACGGGGATTTAAAAAATGGGGAGGTCACGGGAGCTTTCCTTATAATCTTTGGTCACGAGTGATTGGGCCAGGAAGCGGAGTGCACGGATGAGACTTGGTGCGTCCAGGTAGGAGCCCCAGGGCCTCGTGGACTCCGTCCCGCTCCCTGGCACAACCCGGCGGCCACAGTAGCTGGTCAGCTGGTCCAGCGGTCGGACGCCCTGCAGCGCGGCTAGCATCTCGGGACTTCCTAGCGCAAGCTCCGGGCACTCGAAGAGGCGGTGCGGCAAGGACTGTATAGGCACTCGGCAATGCCGGCACGAGGCTGTCAGTGAGCTGCAATCGGTGCTTCCGCTCGGCCGTCCACACGGCCCCCACACGGAAGCGCATGACGAGCGTTGCTGTCAGGGCAGACATGTGGCTCTCACGGGGGAGGGGGGGGGTAAGGGGGGCTCTCTAACGGCCAGACGTGGGTCCGTGCTCTGGGCGCGCATGTACCGCTGGATGAACAGGCGGGCGTCATCCGCTTCCGTCTGGGTTGCCGCGAGGGGGGCAGATCGTGGCCTCCGCGGCCAGTTCGTCCGCCCGCTCGTTGCCCTCAAGGCCTGTGTGGCCGGGCACCAACTGCAGCCGCAGCCGGAAACCAACGTCCGCAAAACGCGCCGCCTTTTCACGGACTCACTGCACCAAGAGCGAGCACGAGGGCGCAGGATGCGCAGCAGAGCCACCTGGCAGTCGCACAGCAGGACACATCGCCCGGGGGTGAGCATCGGATCCAGCAGCAGGCTGACGCCCATCAGCGCGGCCGTGACTGAGAACGAATACAGAGTAGTGCAGCCGGGCATTCGGGTGGCTTCACCCAGCACGGCGGCCGCTGCGGCCAAGCCCTGTCGCTGTAACTTCTGAATATTGTTACGTAGTCAAAGAAAACGCAGCTATCTCAAGGAAAAACATTATTGGAGTGAACTTGTGCTCTCTTCAGAACTGAAAGAATACACAGGTGGCGTAGCAGCAGTCAACAATGTGGCGTGCGCAGGCGAGTGTCGGCAATTCGAATACCACTGCGCCTGCTCTGCAGGGCATTTATCTCCTGGCGCGAGTGTTTCTCGAACCGTCTAATTACACCTAGAACACTGTAGATCAAAGAAGATTATCCTAGGCTGGTGACGTTAGTCGAAACCACGGAGCAACTCCGTGGTCGAAACACTCTCCCTATCAAACTGGAAAGGAGGTCGGTCGGTGGAGGAGTCTTGGACTGAGGACCCCGACCACAAATATGCTCACTTCAACTGTGATTAAAGTTTCTCTCTCTCTCTCTCTCTCTCTCTCTCTCCCTATCAAAGCAGATAACACGTGCGGCATACAAATTAATGAAACACGCGCTTCACTTGGCCCATAGATAACACACTCTCCCTATCAAACTGGAAAGGAGGTCGGTCGGTGGAGGAGTCTTGGACTAAAGACCCCGACCACAAATATGCTCACTTCACCTGTGATTAAAGTCTCTCTTTCTATCTCTCTCTCTCTCTCTCTCTCTCTCCCTATCAAAGCAGATAACACGTGCGGCATACAAAATAATGAAACACGCGCTTCACTTGGCCCATAGATAACACACTCTCCCTATCAAACTGGAAAGGAGGCCGGTCGGTGGAGGAGTCTTGGACTGAAGACCCCGACCACAAATATGCTCACTTCAACTGTGATTAAAGTCTCTCTCTCTCTCTCTCTCTCTCTCTCTCTCTCCCTATCAAAGCAGATAACACGTGCGGCATACAAATTAATGAAACACGCGCTTCACTTGGCCCATAGATAACACACTCTCCCTATCAAACTGGAAAGGAGGTCGGTCGGTGGAGGAGTCTTGGACTAAAGACCCCGACCACAAATATGCTCACTTCACCTGTGATTAAAGTCTCTCTTTCTATCTCTCTCTCTCTCTCTCTCTCTCTCTCCCTATCAAAGCAGATAACACGTGCGGCATACAAATTAATGAAACACGCGCTTCACTTGGCCCATAGATAACACACTCTCCCTATCAAACTGGAAAGGAGGTCGGTCTGTGGAGGAGTCTTGGACTAAAGACCCCGACCACAAATATGCTCACTTCACCTGTGATTAAAGTCTCTCTTTCTATCTCTCTCTCTCTCTCTCTCTCTCTCTCTCTCCCTATCAAAGCAGATAACACGTGCGGCATACAAATTAATGAAACACGCGCTTCACTTGGCCCATAGATAACACACTCTCCCTATCAAACTGGAAAGGAGGTCGGTCTGTGGAGGAGTCTTGGACTAAAGACCCCGACCACAAATATGCTCACTTCACCTGTGATTAAAGTCTCTCTTTCTATCTCTCTCTCTCTCTCTCTCTCTCTCTCTCTCCCTATCAAAGCAGATAACACGTGCGGCATACAAATTAATGAAACACGCGCTTCACTTGGCCCATAGATAACACACTCTCCCTATCAAACTGGAAAGGAGGTCGGTGGGTGGAGGAGTCTTGGACTGAAGACCCCGACCACAAATATGCTCACTTCACCTGTGATTAAAGTCTCTCTTTCTATCTCTCTCTCTCTCTCTCTCTCTCTCTCCCTATCAAAGCAGATAACACGTGCGGCATACAAAATAATGAAACACGCGCTTCACTTGGCCCATAGATAACACACTCTCCCTATCAAACTGGAAAGGAGGTCGGTCGGTGGAGGAGTCTTGGACTGAAGACCCCGACCACAAATATGCTCACTTCACCTGTGATTAAAGTCTCTCTTTCTATCTCTCTCTCTCTCTCTCTCCCTATCAAAGCAGATAACACGTGCGGCATACAAATTAATGAAACACGCGCTTCACTTGGCCCATAGATAACACACTCTCCCTATTAAACTGGAAAGGAGGTCGGTCGGTGGAGGAGTCTTGGACTGAAGACCCCGACCACAAATATGCTCACTTCACCTGTGATTAAAGTCTCTCTTTCTATCTCTCTCTCTCTCTCTCTCTCTCCCTATCAAAGCAGATAACACGTGCGGCATACAAAATAATGAAACACGCGCTTCACTTGGCCCATAGATAACACACTCTCCCTATCAAACTGGAAAGGAGGTCGGTCGGTGGAGGAGTCTTGGACTGAAGACCCCGACCACAAATATGCTCACTTCACCTGTGATTAAAGTCTCTCTTTCTCTCTCTCTCTCTCTCTCTCTCTCTCCCTATCAAAGCAGATAACACGTGCGGCATACAAATTAATGAAACACGCGCTTCACTTGGCCCATAGATAACACACTCTCCCTATCAAACTGGAAAGGAGGTCGGTCGGTGGAGGAGTCTTGGACTAAAGACCCCGACCACAAATATGCTCACTTCACCTGTGATTAAAGTCTCTCTTTCTATCTCTCTCTCTCTCTCTCTCTCTCTCTCTCCCTATCAAAGCAGATAACACGTGCGGCATACAAATTAATGAAACACGCGCTTCACTTGGCCCATAGATAACACACTCTCCCTATCAAACTGGAAAGGAGGTCGGTCGGTGGAGGAGTCTTGGACTAAAGACCCCGACCACAAATATGCTCACTTCACCTGTGATTAAAGTCTCTCTTTCTATCTCTCTCTCTCTCTCTCTCTCTCCCTATCAAAGCAGATAACACGTGCGGCATACAAATTAATGAAACACGCGCTTCACTTGGCCCATAGATAACACACTCTCCCTATCAAACTGGAAAGGAGGTCGGTCGGTGGAGGAGTCTTGGACTAAAGACCCCGACCACAAATATGCTCACTTCACCTGTGATTAAAGTCTCTCTTTCTATCTCTCTCTCTCTCTCTCTCTCTCTCTCTCCCTATCAAAGCAGATAACACGTGCGGCATACAAATTAATGAAACACGCGCTTCACTTGGCCCATAGATAACACACTCTCCCTATCAAACTGGAAAGGAGGTCGGTCGGTGGAGGAGTCTTGGACTAAAGACCCCGACCACAAATATGCTCACTTCACCTGTGATTAAAGTCTCTCTTTCTATCTCTCTCTCTCTCTCTCTCTCTCTCTCTCCCTATCAAAGCAGATAACACGTGCGGCATACAAATTAATGAAACACGCGCTTCACTTGGCCCATAGATAACACACTCTCCCTATCAAACTGGAAAGGAGGTCGGTCGGTGGAGGAGTCTTGGACTAAAGACCCCGACCACAAATATGCTCACTTCACCTGTGATTAAAGTCTCTCTTTCTATCTCTCTCTCTCTCTCTCTCTCTCTCTCCCTATCAAAGCAGATAACACGTGCGGCATACAAATTAATGAAACACGCGCTTCACTTGGCCCATAGATAACACACTCTCCCTATCAAACTGGAAAGGAGGTCGGTCGGTGGAGGAGTCTTGGACTAAAGACCCCGACCACAAATATGCTCACTTCACCTGTGATTAAAGTCTCTCTTTCTATCTCTCTCTCTCTCTCTCTCTCTCTCTCCCTATCAAAGCAGATAACACGTGCGGCATACAAATTAATGAAACACGCGCTTCACTTGGCCCATAGATAACACACTCTCCCTATCAAACTGGAAAGGAGGTCGGTCTGTGGAGGAGTCTTGGACTAAAGACCCCGACCACAAATATGCTCACTTCACCTGTGATTAAAGTCTCTCTTTCTATCTCTCTCTCTCTCTCTCTCTCTCTCTCCCTATCAAAGCAGATAACACGTGCGGCATACAAATTAATGAAACACGCGCTTCACTTGGCCCATAGATAACACACTCTCCCTATCAAACTGGAAAGGAGGTCGGTGGGTGGAGGAGTCTTGGACTGAAGACCCCGACCACAAATATGCTCACTTCACCTGTGATTAAAGTCTCTCTTTCTATCTCTCTCTCTCTCTCTCTCTCTCTCTCCCTATCAAAGCAGATAACACGTGCGGCATACAAAATAATGAAACACGCGCTTCACTTGGCCCATAGATAACACACTCTCCCTATCAAACTGGAAAGGAGGTCGGTCGGTGGAGGAGTCTTGGACTGAAGACCCCGACCACAAATATGCTCACTTCACCTGTGATTAAAGTCTCTCTTTCTATCTCTCTCTCTCTCTCTCTCTCTCCCTATCAAAGCAGATAACACGTGCGGCATACAAATTAATGAAACACGCGCTTCACTTGGCCCATAGATAACACACTCTCCCTATCAAACTGGAAAGGAGGTCGGTCGGTGGAGGAGTCTTGGACTGAAGACCCCGACCACAAATATGCTCACTTCACCTGTGATTAAAGTCTCTCTTTCTATCTCTCTCTCTCTCTCTCTCTCTCTCCCTATCAAAGCAGATAACACGTGCGGCATACAAAATAATGAAACACGCGCTTCACTTGGCCCATAGATAACACACTCTCCCTATCAAACTGGAAAGGAGGTCGGTCGGTGGAGGAGTCTTGGACTGAAGACCCCGACCACAAATATGCTCACTTCACCTGTGATTAAAGTCTCTCTTTCTATCTCTCTCTCTCTCTCTCTCTCTCCCTATCAAAGCAGATAACACGTGCGGCATACAAATTAATGAAACACGCGCTTCACTTGGCCCATAGATAACACACTCTCCCTATCAAACTGGAAAGGAGGTCGGTCGGTGGAGGAGTCTTGGACTGAAGACCCCGACCACAAATATGCTCACTTCACCTGTGATTAAAGTCTCTCTTTCTATCTCGCTCTCTCTCTCTCTCTCTCCCTATCAAAGCAGATAACACGTGCGGCATACAAATTAATGAAACACGCGCTTCACTTGGCCCATAGATAACACACTCTCCCTATCAAACTGGAAAGGAGGTCGGTCGGTGGAGGAGTCTTGGACTGAAGACCCCGACCACAAATATGCTCACTTCACCTGTGATTAAAGTCTCTCTTTCTATCTCTCTCTCTCTCTCTCTCTCTCCCTATCAAAGCAGATAACACGTGCGGCATACAAAATAATGAAACACGCGCTTCACTTGGCCCATAGATAACACACTATCCCTATCAAACTGGAAAGGAGGTCGGTCGGTGGAGGAGTCTTGGACTGAAGACCCCCGACCACAAATATGCTCACTTCACCTGTGATTAAAGTCTCTCTTTCTATCTCTCTCTCTCTCTCTCTCTCTCTCTCCCTATCAAAGCAGATAACACGTGCGGCATACAAAATAATGAAACACGCGCTTCACTTGGCCCATAGATAACACACTCTCCCTATCAAACTGGAAAGGAGGTCGGTCGGTGGAGGAGTCTTGGACTAAAGACCCCGACCACAAATATGCTCACTTCACCTGTGATTAAAGTCTCTCTTTCTATCTCTCTCTCTCTCTCTCTCTCTCTCTCTCCCTATCAAAGCAGATAACACGTGCGGCATACAAAATAATGAAACACGCGCTTCACTTGGCCCATAGATAACACACTCTCCCTATCAAACTGGAAAGGAGGTCGGTCGGTGGAGGAGTCTTGGACTGAAGACCCCGACCACAAATATGCTCACTTCACCTGTGATTAAAGTCTCTCTTTCTATCTCCTCTCTCTCTCTCTCTCTCTCTCTCTCTCTCTCTCCCTATCAAAGCAGATAACACGTGCGGCATACAAAATAATGAAACACGCGCTTCACTTGGCCCATAGATAACACACTCTCCCTATCAAACTGGAAAGGAGGTCGGTCGGTGGAGGAGTCTTGGACTGAAGACCCCGACCACAAATATGCTCACTTCACCTGTGATTAAAGTCTCTCTTTCTATCTCTCTCTCTCTCTCTCTCTCTCCCTATCAAAGCAGATAACACGTGCGGCATACAAATTAATGAAACACGCGCTTCACTTGGCCCATAGATAACACACTCTCCCTATCAAACTGGAAAGGAGGTCGGTCGGTGGAGGAGTCTTGGACTGAAGACCCCGACCACAAATATGCTCACTTCACCTGTGATTAAAGTCTCTCTTTCTATCTCTCTCTCTCTCTCTCTCTCTCTCCCTATCAAAGCAGATAACACGTGCGGCATACAAATTAATGAAACACGCGCTTCACTTGGCCCATAGATAACACACTCTCCCTATCAAACTGGAAAGGAGGTCGGTCGGTGGAGGAGTCTTGGACTGAAGACCCCGACCACAAATATGCTCACTTCACCTGTGATTAAAGTCTCTCTTTCTATCTCTCTCTCTCTCTCTCTCTCTCTCCCTATCAAAGCAGATAACACGTGCGGCATACAAAATAATGAAACACGCGCTTCACTTGGCCCATAGATAACACACTATCCCTATCAAACTGGAAAGGAGGTCGGTCGGTGGAGGAGTCTTGGACTGAAGACCCCGACCACAAATATGCTCACTTCACCTGTGATTAAAGTCTCTCTTTCTATCTCTCTCTCTCTCTCTCTCTCTCTCTCTCTCCCTATCAAAGCAGATAACACGTGCGGCATACAAAATAATGAAACACGCGCTTCACTTGGCCCATAGATAACACACTCTCCCTATCAAACTGGAAAGGAGGTCGGTCGGTGGAGGAGTCTTGGACTAAAGACCCCGACCACAAATATGCTCACTTCACCTGTGATTAAAGTCTCTCTTTCTATCTCTCTCTCTCTCTCTCTCTCTCTC
>NW_027526203.1:13458188-13483116 GCF_048455015.1 Haemaphysalis longicornis | reverse complement strand
TACTGTAAAACCGTGCCAGTCGCATTGAACTGCATGAATCAAGGTTAATTTAGTTCGCTTGAAAAGTAACTTCTGGTGGGCTCAAACAGTTTACTCGTACATGAAAGCAACTGTGTTTTCAAATCGTGCTTTACTCACTGCGGCTGCACTTGTTATGAGTCATGGTGTGGTGCAAACACACAGATTAACGCAGGCAATCTGGCCACCTACGTGCACTGAAATACTGTACACATCTTTGCCTGTCGTTCCACCAGAAAATTTTCGCGATGATCACACGCGTGGCACAAAATTTCAGCGCATGTTTATACACGCACACTACAGAATGCACGTTTTACAGTCAAACCCGGTTATAGCGAACTGCAATATGCGCCACGATTAGTTCGATATATACATTAGTTCGATATAGCCGAACCCGCCTATAACGAGTTTATTGTTACGAGTTCGCTATATGCGGGAATCCCCTTGCTATCCCCGCATGCAGAAAGGAATAAAATAAAGTATATCATTACCATACACAAAACAATCGATTTATTACAAATAGTAAAGCTACTTTCTACCTTAACGCCCTAACTGCCTACTTAAAAAAAGCGGTGATTTTTGTTTTCCCTTTTGTTTTGGCAGCGTCAACTATCACAGCATTCTTTACACGAGACATTCTTTGCACCAGTTCGAGTCCGTGTTCTTCAATATCGAAGAAATATTGGCGGAGGACATCGACTGCCGAAAGCGCTTCATACACGGACGGCTTTCCACACACGACATCCTCTGCCTCCTCGTGCTTTTCATCAGCACTACGACGGTGCTGCTGACGGTGCCCGCGTCCGATGGGCTTACAGTGACGGCAACGTCGTCGTCGACACTCAGGAAATCTTCGAAGGACACTCCTTGCTGCCACTGCGTCTGAGAGGTTGGCGAGCTGCCGTCTTGGTCCGGACTCACGGACTGGGCGGGTTCCGTCGTGAGTTCCGCGCGTCGGAAAACAGCTAGGGAAAGTGTCGCGTGTCACGTCACTCCATACGATGCGCACTGTCTCTGTCGCGGACTTTGCTCAGTGGTCGCGGCCAACCAACATCTCAATCGCCCCTCTGAGGACCATGCATTTTGCGGCCATTCTAGGCACGCCGAGTTCGATATGTATCAGATGTGAAGTTGTTATAAGGAATGTGTTTCGCGTGTATTCCGTAACTGATTTATTTTTGTTCGATATATAGCATAATTCGCTCTATCCGGGTTCGCTATAGTCGGGTTTGACTGTATAACCTATCTGCGTCGGCTGCGGGAACGAGCGCTCAGAGCCACGTGACGCAGCGCATCGTGATGAACTCCTCTCCCTTCCGCCCTAGCGCGCCTCCTAAAAAAGGTGCTGCCTCAAATGGAAGAAGGAAAGAGAAAAGGCCAGCGCCTGACTTGTTGCTGGAATTTGCTATAAAGTTGGCTTTGCCGCAAAGCATTTTCTCGCGGTACGACATACCCGTTAAACCTGGATGTAACGAGGTTGACAAAATTCACGATCTTCGTTACAACCAGGTTTTCGTTACATGTAGGTTTCGAACTTAAGGCTCGCGTGAATGAAGGAAAAACGAAATCGAAAATGCTGGACAACGGTGACGGCGAACTCACCCTTCGAGGTTTTAAGTCACAGTGAAAACAGCGCGATTTGCGCCAACCGTTTTCCCACGAGCTTAATCATTACACGGGCACTACGAAGGAGCAAGGTCGGTTACCCCCGTATTCACAAACGTAACTTTAGTATCACTTTTGCCTTTGCACTTTTTTTTATTACAAATGCGTTTCATGGACCAAATTATTTTGAAAGGGCGTCTTTTCACGAATTTGATGAACGTAATGTCTTTTCCGCACACAAAAATCGGGGAGAGGGTTCTAGCTAGGATACTGTACCGGTTGGCGACGACGTTCTTCTTTCTCGCCGGCAGAGATGGCATTTGTAATTGCCAGATTGTCTTAAAAAGACAAAACATTTCGTTTTCTTCCAGAAGAAGTCATCACGGACGAACTGACACCCCAGATAGAAATTATAGGAGTGGACACGCTCGACTACACGCCTACAGGAATATGACAAGCACATAATTGACACTGCACTCACACACTTGGAAACGCATGGTAGTTTTCGGTGCGGGCTAAATTAGCTACATTAGTGCAGGTCTCCAGCCGACTTATCAGAATAAGTGTAAACAATTAATGACTAATCAGCGTAGCGAATTCTTTGCATCAAAGTTAACCGTAGAAACGCCTTCGTTAAATAGAGGTCGCAAACACATGGGCTTCAATGGGGCTGGCGATGGGGAATTGAAAAACTTCGTTAAATCCAGGAATTCGTTACACACAGGTTTGTTACATCTAGGTTCAACTGTATTTGCAACTGACAAGCAGGAATCAAATCGGCCACCTCGTGTTCAGCAACACAATGGATTGGGTACCGAGCCACATTGGTCGGTGTTGACTTGCGATTTGTCGTGACCAAAATTAAGCAGCAGCAGCGAAGGATAAATGGGGTTGTTCGTTCGTTTTCGGGTAAAAACTGATTTTACCCGATTTTTACACCCTGAACATGATTCAGGAGAATCGGGTTAAACCAGATTTCTCCCTGAATGGACCTTTTCAAAGTAGGAATATGCGCAATCGAGGGCCGACGGTCCGCCGTTCTCAACCAGTACTATAGCTGGAAGAAAGCCCCACAAACACAGCTTTCAAACTCATTGAGTATTGCGATTTGCCATAACCCTACCACTCGCTACTCCGGGCTGGCAATCGATACACTGACATTGTTGTGCCTAGCTAGCGGAAGCTGTGATGTCGAGAAAACTTTCTCTCTGCCGAGATACGTTCAACGATCGGAAAGGCCTCGAATGAAGACCGACACGACACGTTGCGCAGGCAGATAATAATGCATGTACGTAAACAAGGTCGTGTAAAAAATCGATGGCCAGCCTTGTGTGAGTACAATTCCTTTCTTGGAGGTTATCAAAAATATTTACTGTCAACATTACTGATTCATCTCCACCCCCCCCCCCCCCTAGAAAAAAAAAACGCCAAATTTCGGAAAGTATGTGCTAGAAAACCCTGATGTACCCCCGATTACCAACTTCAAACAAACAGATATTTTAACCCGTTGAAGTTACCTTCTGACAGAATAAGTTGAGTGTATTACTTAGCACATATGTAGATTTAACCCGAAAAAAGAAACCCGAATCAGAATGGTTTTACAAAAAGAAAAAAAAACGATTACTCCCCGAATATGAGTTTGAAAATAGCACCTCATTTTTACCCCCGATATTAAAAAAATATAAAACCCGAAAACGAACAACCCCAAGGATAAAGTATGGAAGACGTGTTTGCAACTGCGCCCCGAAGCGCTGTTCCCCGGAAACCACAGAAGGCGCCCGTACGCACGCACACATAACGCATATACTCACTGACCTGTGTCCCGGTAACGTGGCGTCTCCGCTCTTCATGAGTAGCTGCCGCTTCCAGACGGGAACGGAGGTCCACTTCTTCGCTTCTGCTTCCCGCTGCACGGTGTCGAAAGGTAAAGGCAAGGACATATGAGGATCCGTCTTTCGGTACAGTATGCTTTTTATGGTCCGACTCCCCACGACCTAGCTTCATGAGGACTGTCAGTTGGGGAAGTTGGCTTTGGTTCACAATGAGCGAACAGCGCAAAGGCGGCGGACGTAGAAAAAGGGGGAGACGGGACACAGCGCGTCTAGTCTACCTCTTTTTCTATGTCCGTCACCTTTGCGCTGCTTGCTATCTACCCTCCACCCCAAAGGTTACTCTCTATCGTGGAGGAATGATACTGGCGCCTTCTCCAAACCAATGCCCTTCCCCGTAGCGCAAGACTACACGCAGTATTTCCCTCTGTGTTTCCCTCTCCCGAATGCCCCAACTGCGGAACCGACAAAACAGTCATTCGTATAATTTGGCAATGCCCACACAACTCGTTCCCATCAATCTCTTCTGTGGAGCACTGGGAGGCGGCGCTAGGCAGCTTGGATCCCCGGGTCCAGCAGCAAGTAATCGCTGAACGAGCAGCCCAGGTCATCGGCGGACTTTGAACGATAACCACCCGCCGTTGACCGAACTGATGCTTAATAAAGTTTACTCTCTCTCTCTCTCTCTCGCTCTCTGGCTTCATGCGTGAACCCAAGAATGTGTTCTAGGTACACGGTACGGAGCCAGATTATCCCACATTGCTGAGGGGTATCTAACGATAGATCTTGGTAGAAGTGGAACTTCATGACCAAAATTCTTTGCCCGAAAAACGACTAGTGCAGCAAGTGAGGTACACTGGGTTTAATTTTCAGGGGGGGGGGGGGGGAGGCATTTTAAAAGGAGAGGGTGAACACACTGATCTCCACTTAGTTGCTGGATGGCGCATCGCCGCTGTCGCGGCCGGGCGCGCGCACGGCCACCGGAAGTTCAACGGCTCGTCCCGGAAGTCAGGCGTCTGCTACGCTTCTCACCCTCTCATAAGCGTCCCCATTGGCGCATTTTGGCATTTTGTTCTCACTTTATTGCATTTTGGTTATACACACATCGCGTTCAGATCGCAACTTATGCTATACCGAAATATGGGACGTTAATATGAAGCAGAATTTAATGGCAAAGGAGAACGAAAATGTCACTTGGGTCTTGGTTTGAGAGGAGACGACGCAGCTCTAACGGGATTTATGCTAGAAACTTATGCTAGGGATTTATGCTAGAAAAAAAACAACGTGGGCACGGCGTCTGGCTGTAGCCGAGTTCGTGCGCTCGTTCTGTCAAAACAGTTGTCAGTAAACTGGTCACTGCCAAGCCTGCTGCCTGGGGATGGAGAGCTAGTTACATGGGCACAGTTAACAACGATTAAGGAAAAGCGCGGTTAGACAGTTTGCTGCGTTACACCACAGACGAAACTGCGGTTACGTCGCTAACCCTGGGTAACGCAAACTGAGCTTGGCCAGTTCGGTCACGCTAACCGCAGTTTCCGCAGCCGCAGTGCTCAAAATCGCATAATTCAGTTCGGACGCAAGTGGCGGCGCATCAGCGGAGGCGAAAAAAAAAAAAAAATCACCTGGCGTTCGGAAGAGACGAAGGTTCTCAAATAGCGGGCGCCCCAAAGCTGTCCCCGAGACGCGCTTGCGTTCTTTGCATCGCTCTCGCAATCAGCGCTACTGCCCGTCAGCAGCGGCTCGTTTCCTGATCCGCCCGATCAACTACGACAAAAGCTGTGCTAAATTTGTAAATTCCGCGCGTCGTCCGCCAAAAATGGATATAGCAGGCAATCTTGAAGCGTTTTAAGCACTCTGAAACGATCGGCGCGCGCGTCGGCCGTGCCTGTAAACACGCCGGCGCGCCTGCTCGCACGGCACTGCTTGCGGCCCGAACCGGCCCAGACCACGGCGGCAACAGCTTATCGCATCGCCGCTCTTCGAAATCAATCTGATTGCGGAAAAGAACTTCCGCATGCGATAAAATGGATGTTAGTGAGGCGAAAAATTGTGCTATGGATTGTAATTCGCAGTTGTAGAAGATAGCGGTGGTCAAATATCTACCGCGATGCTAAGCTGAAAGTTCCAAACACCAAGCCGGTTGCGAGCTCTTGGGGAAGCCCCTCTTCTCGCCGCGCACGAGTGCGTTGCGTTTGTGTCAGAAGCGAATGCTTTAACGATATTTCTTATTGTCTACACTGCTTCTCTCTTGTTTTTTATCGTGAAGTTAAAAGTGTGCATTTATATTTGTTGCGCTCATAATCAAGTGACTGCGGTCACCAAACTTGCAATTTCGCGTGTAACATCCAAAACCGCAGTTTGCGATAACCGCGGTTAAAGTTTAGTAACCACGGTTAAACTTAACTGTGGTTACTTTCGCCGTGTAACTAGGGTATAAATTTGCCACCCAACGGCGGTATAAATCCGGCTTAGAGCTAGGGAATCTGCGTAACAAGAGCTACAGCTTAAAAACGAAACTGATATGACATTTGCGTTTCGCTGCGTATCACGCACGTCGTACCGAATATTGTAATACTTCCAAGTGAAACGTCTTCCCAGACGACTACTCTGGTCTGTTAGTGCAGTTGACGGCGCAACAAGCAGGCATTTTTGGCGGAATGCGTGCGAAACCAGCCCATGCGTAGCATGCGCTATGCTGGAACGGCCCGACTTCCGGGACGAGCGCGCGAACTTCCGGCGGCCGTGCGCCGGAGAGCTCGAAGCGCCATCCAGCAACTCTAGTGGAGATCAGTGGGTGAACATGATAGATGAAAAGGAAATACAGTCTAGTCCACTTATAACAATATGCAAGTGCCAAGGATATCACCATCGTTATAACAGATGATTGTCATATGCGGGTTGCTAAATAAAAAGACAGAGCAGAGCTCAAAACATTTTGTTTGCAGGCAAGCAAGGTCGTAGTACTACTTGTTTGTGGAAAAGAAGCCATACTCGGTCAGCTTTGTTTGCAGCACATGAAGCTGGCGCACATCTTCTATAAGAGCATCTATAGGTGCTTCACCTAGCTGAGCGATTGGTCCTTGGTGGAAACGAAGTCCCTGAGGTACTCATGTGTTGGGCCTCCTGCGATGATGCTACCCGAGTAGGCTGCTGCAAAGGTCCTACCAGAGTAGGCTCGCAACCGCGTCGTCAGAGTTGTCACTGCCACCGCCGTTCGCAGCACGTATCCGCGCAACGGTCGCCTCTTCAGTGAGGCACTCAGACGTTTACAAAACACCGGCCCGGACGTCTGATCCGCGGAAAAACGGAGGTAGTTGAAGAGGCACGCAGTCAAATTCAGAGCAGCAGGCACGGGGACGGGGCCAAAGCGGCGGCATCGGGAGGGGTATTTGGAATGAGACCTGTTCCCCTCTTCCTCTCGCTTCGTCGTAAGCTGCGCAGTTGACTCGTTTTCTGAGGGGTAGACGGGATGCGAGGCACATCGCGGCGCATGGTGTCGGCGTGGTTGGCGTGGAAAGCCGGCGGCACCTCGCATTTTCGGTGCTTGCTGTAACCCGACTCAATCGTTTTTCCGACATCGCGGCACCGGAGCATTGTAATAAGCGTTTTTTCCCCATGGAAAGCATACAAAAGCGGATGGTGCCATAGCTTTTCATCGTTATATCTGTTATATTGTTATAAACGGTATCGTTATAAGCGGACTCGACTGTAAACACAAAAAGAACAGAAGGGGCATCACTTCAAACTTTAATGAAATCTTAAGCTTCGGGTTGCAACCTACGTACTCTACTTCAATTTGTAATATGTTTTTATTCCCCTTTTTCTCAGTGGCTGTTTTAAAATGGCTTCCCTACCCGTACACCGCTGCCTGCAGTGTGGCGCTAATTCAAGCAGAGCAGCTCTACAAAGTGCACGCTTCCAATCTTGCATCCCCACTTAACCTGTTTCCAGCCGATTTCTACACTTTTAACGCGGAAGCATTACTCAGCTCGGTAGGCCAAAGAACAACCCGGCATCCCTGGCACACAAAATGGCCGACGGCTCAAAGAATACAAAGACGAGAGCGACAGACGCGTGATACCTGCAGCGCCTCCTCGGCTTCCTTGCGCGCCTTGTCGGCGGCCTTCTTGGCCAGCATCTGGCGCTTCCAGGCCGGGATGACGCAGCCGTTGTTGTCCTTCTCCGGAATCGTGTCCACGAAGTTGGTCGCCTTGATCTGCTGCAGGAGCTCCTCCGCCTTCTTGCGCTCCTGAGACGCGGGAAAAGCAAAAATCGATGAGGAGCAAAATAAACATTGCGTTGCAACAAGGTCGAGAACTGGGCTAGTTGGCATACATTCGTTACGACGGAACAGCGCGAACTTAACTGCGCATAACTTAAGCGCTCGTGTTGCGTCATTCTCTCGACCCGTTAGGTTTGCGCTGTCCCATCATAGCGAAAAACATTGCGTTGATACAATCAGTGTCGTATTACTGTAGGCAGAGCTGTTGGCTTGCGGCAGGGAAGCATGGGGAACACAGGAATGCCGTGCAGATGGTGCGGTTGTGTCAACCACGGAATAACGAAGGAAAGCAGCCCATTACCCTGCTTCCAAAGCATGGTGAAATAACTTTAAGCAGGCGCGTGACTATATATCACTTAACTAGAACCGCAGCAGGAAGTTTGCACCAGGGCTTAGGCATGACGATTTCCAGTATAAGGTCATGGAAACAAAGCACTCGGGCATTCCGTTCACTGTGACAGCACGGCACGCAAATTGGTACAGTATACGGTATATATGTTCACGCCGTATTTCATGCATGATGGCCAGCCGGCCGTTCTGAGAGTACCTGATGTTTCCGTTAAAAAAAATCGGCCGCGTATCTGCTCCTTTTGTTGCAAATGTCCTCAAAAGACGATAGTCTTTATCGTATCGTCTTTATCGACTTTTGCCAAGTAAATGCCTCCCTTCGCTTTCCCGCTCACCTCTCATGTTGTTCCTCTTGCGTCGCGCTCCTCCCAAGGTAAAGACGCCACAGGTTTTTTTAAAATCATTTTAAATTTCCCGCGTTCCACTGCTCCAAACCGGGTGTCTCGATGCCAACGCTGCCGTACGGCGAAGACGCGCGTGAATCGAGGCGCCTTACTTCAACGTTTATAGAATCGCGTTTCCCTACTCCACGTGCGTTGCAAGCAGAACGTGGAACCTATGTAGTGGAACCTTTCGTAACTGTTGCCGGTTGATTTCTTAAAATGGCACCAGAAGCTATAGTGGCGCGGGCGACAGCAGGCGACGGCGAAGGGAATTGTTTTTCTGCAGTTGATGAAGTATTTAATTTCGCAAAAGCCAAGCATGTATGATTTTTTATAAAGGAACACTGCAAATATCACTTCTGTATTAATTTGTTGTCTTATATTTGCGTAATGTCTTGTTCTTCTTCAACAATGTTGACAAGTATGAACATTACACCGGACTTAGACGGGTAGATTTAGCTGTGACTATATAAGACTATTGCGCGGGCATTGTTTTACTTTGGCCGGGTGGCTGAATCGAGTCACAGACAGACAGACAGACAGACGGACGGACAGACAGACAGACACATACATACAGACCAAAATTTCTGGGTTTAAGTAGCCCAAGAAAGACTATCGTCTTTAAAAGTTAGAAAAATTTCTCCCACCTCCCCTCGCGGGAACCCCTGAGTAGATGCGACGCATAGGGGGTTCCGTTGTTGTTTCCGTTAGGTTGATTCTCACATCGCGTGAAACGTGCCGTGAACCCCCTGCCGCTGCTATGACGCAACGTGGCGCGGCTATGACGAAACACAATCCTACACAATCCACTTTAATCCAATCCAATACAAATCCAATCCAATCCAAGCCAAGCCAAGCCAAACCAATCGAATCCAATTCAATGCCCCTCGCGAGAGAGTGTTCGCTATCGGAGAGGGGAGGGGGTGAGTGGCGGAGAGTGCAGCTCGCGCGGCGAGGAGAATGGGGGAGGGGTGTGGACGGACAACAACAACGCCGTATGGAGGGACAAGGCGAGTGAATGAGATGCAGCCGCATCTAAAACATTATTTGGAATTTGAGAATTGTAGCCCAAGTAGGTCACTGTGTGATTTGTGCCGGCTGTCGGGACCTGCGCTTCTGCGTTTCCATGTTGGGATGCGTGCCTGCTTGCTACGAGTTCTGAGAAAACCCATTCGATCGTTCGCCTCTTATACTAGCGGATGCTGCCCGAAAAGGAGGGCTGCAGCTTCCTGACTCGCCGGCAGGTGCGAATATAACGAATGGGTCAGCTGAGAGCCACGGAAGACGCTTAGAGTTGCCAGGACACAAACAGTCATGCGCCACTCATATAGACAGCAGTATATAATATCCACTCATACAATATCCCTGAATACCTTCCTATAGGGGGGCAGGAATGCACTCAAATTAACAACACATTAACAAGTTTACACAATATTAAACACCATGGCGATAGAAATCATGAGGAACAATTCATGATGTGCTCCTTCGGAATATACGTTGTAGCTTATTTTTTTCTGAATGAAAAACCAAACTTAGGGTGATAAGCAGCATCTAAAGCAAACTGATAGCATATACGGTCAACTTTACATTAAATGAGGCTACAAAAGGGTTGAGAGTTGGGCGAGTTGGTGATGATGCATCTCGAAAAAACAAACTGCGTGCGAATTAACGGGGACAAGAACACATGAAGACGGCACATAATGAGGCTAATAATAAGCAGATAGCCTGGTGGGTTATTGTGCTACTGCTGACTATGCAAAATATTTTGTGGTGCTGTCGGGCGAGTGGTAAAAATATCTTCAAACAAAAGGTGGCACAATAATTGAAAACTAAAAATTACAGTTTTGACGCCCCGGAACCGGTTCGGAACGGTTCCTTCAATTCGTTGCGGTTCGGGTTCAGTTCCAAAATGGCGGAAAAAATACGGTTCCGGTTCAGCTCCGGTTCCGGGTGATAATTCGGGTTCGGTTTCGGTTTTCGGTTCGGTTCCGGTTCCGGTTCGACACCTTGGTTGTACCGCACGACACGAAAGAACCGTTGGCTGGTACAGCTAGAAAGCTTTGCTTTAAAAAAACACCCATAAACGATGGCGGGTGGCGGCTGTATGGAGAGAGTTCGAAGCGGATCGTCTGCTGCCGTTATTCCATTCGCCGCTGCCCCTCCAATACAGCACTGCGCCTACTTTGGAAGGGCCGAAAGCGGTTGGATCAATTAACATGGTAGGTACATCGGTTGCTGTAATACGCACGACAGCTTCGCGGGAGCTGAGAGTCGACGACAGCATGCAGAGGAGCTTAGCACACACACACATCCTGGTTCCAGCTTACGTCACCCTGTTTCCGTGTTTGCGCAGCGTATCGTTTTCTATCGTTTTCTACCGCCTCTGCCGTCTCGCAGTGGTTGCAGGGAACGGACGGGATGAGTACATTTCGACCGACCCCGATGTTCATCGTCGTGCTCGTAGAGATGATTCGCTTAAACGGCATCAAGTTCAACGCGCGTCTGTTGACCCCGAACCTTGCTAAACTAAGCAAGAACAGAACGAACATGATAACCAAGAATAGCCACACGACGCTTCCCAACCTCTCCCCAAGCGCTACACCCTGCATTCAGTTTACTGAAACGTATTTCTATTTCTTTTACAGCAAGGCCGTATACCTCTACCCCGCAACGGTCTCATCGCTGTGGGAAAAAACGATCTCCATGGGCACAAACGCCAAGGCGGCAACGCCTAAGACGCCGAGCGCATGCATCAGGCTAATCAGGCATACAGCATAACTCAAACTCAAACTTCGTTCAAGGAAACCACAAAACGAGCATTAAAACCGCATAACGGATGATAAGGCACCTGTGAACCATGGGACCCCTCCCCTCCCCTCCCCTCCCCACCATGGGTTCCTGGAAAAGATTATGCTTGCAGATTATCTTTGAAGGCTGGGCAGGACTATTGTCACTAAATAGAGCAGCTCTTGACCAAGACGCCGGGCGCATGCGTCAGTCTAGGCAAAACCCAGCATTTGCCGCCAGAGAAGCCGAGTGTAGTGCCAGTAGATAAGGTATCAGAGTACCGCCACTGAGGCACGCAAGTCAGCAACGGCGGCCATTTTGTCATCTCAGTGTTGCCAGATTGCCGCATCTGCGGCCTCGCCGTTATATTGGACCGGGTCGTTGGTTAACAGCACTACCGAAGATGCAGCGAAACGGCATCGTAAGACACACTTCTGCTGCTGAAATGCAAAACACGCGTTATCTTTGATTCTCATTCGGAACGACGTCAGTCGCGCGCAGCCGCAGACCAGGGAGAACAGGCTAAGGCTACCAGAGTTGACCGACTAAAACACATAAACAACAAAATGGCGGCGCCCATGGACCCTCACAGTGAAAGCAGATGTCACGTACTGGGAAATGACCAATGATCATTCCGGTGGCCCAGAACAATATGACACAAGAGCGCCAATACTCCGTACCCTCATCTAGTGACACTAGTCGAGCGCAAGCGGCAAGCCCGCCGTGACGACGAGAAACATTTTATACCCTCCTCCATCACCATTTTTAGTGGTTTACAACAGCTCCGCTGGACATCTACTTTCGCAGGGCGGGTTGGCGACTATTTTTTTTTACAGCTGTGTTCATGCACCGCTATTGGAAACCCCAGATCGTTGATCTGTATTATTAACCTTTCCAGAGCAGCTTTGAGCAGTTCCAAAGCAGTTCAGAACTATTCGCGCCGTGGAGATTATATGGGCTAAGAAACGCGGAGCTGCTCCGAACTGCTCTGAGCAGGCCAATAGAAGAGAGAACGTAACTACGGACATTGCGCAAAGGTGCATTTTGCACCGCATGTATACAGTCACTTACGGAAGCGAGCAGCATTTCTTCTCCAATTCACACTCATGTACCAGTATCGCAGCGCCCTGACATAATCCGTGCGCTCAACAGACGGTGTAAGCCCTGAGGCCGCCCTCACCTTTTCCTCCTCGAGCCGCTGCCGCTCCTCCTTGAGCTTCCGGACGCCGTGCACTCCTTGTCCGTCCATGGACTGCTTCAGCTCCTCGATGATGGTGTTCTTCTGCTCGGTCAGTGTGCTGCACGGGCTCTTCTGCAGCAGCACGCAGCGCTCTGCGACAAGGGATATGACGCCACCGCCGTTCATCGTTCAATTCGCCACTTTCAACTTTGCGGCCACACGAACTGTATTAAAGGGGTTTAGCAGTACACCGCGTTCAAACGCATGCGCCGCTGTACCGATAATCCAAGTCAATTTTCGGTTGAGCGCGTGAATGGTGGCAACATCACCGCAACGCTTCATCGAAAGGTTGGCGCTTAAAGGGGCACTGACACAAAATTTTGAAGGCGAGATAACTTCGGAGATAGATTGGTGGGAACACATACACATCATCTGCAAAATATCAGCGGCGAATACAGCCTAGAACATATTTAAAATCAATTTTGAAGTGTGCGACACGCAACCGAGCAGCCAGCAGAGGACCACGCGCAATCGACATCCCGAGGATATTGTGTAAATAAACAACATCCAAACACGTCACGAGTTTGTGTTTGCCGCTTCCGCACTGCCGGCGTTTTTTGCCGGCTCGCCCGGCTCGCCGCTCCAATCGGAGGGCCGGAGGGCGGAGCTTCTGCTCTCGAGAACGAACGACCCGATCGTTGGCGGCGGAGGCGCCGTGATTTCGTCAGCTAATCGGGCAGCTGGCCGCTACCAAAGTTCTAAAGCGATTCCAGGCATTCTGTTTCTATTACTGTTTATTACCATTGGATGCGAAAACGCGCCAGAGGCACGAAAAGCCCACTGAGCTAGCCGCACGGTCGCTGTGCAGGCGGCGGCCACGGCCGCGAAGTGGCCCAGGCCAGCGCAGGTAGCTCGAGTGATAGCTTGTTACCGCTGCACGAAATTGTCCCCAAGTCCTGACCATGGTGGCTTGCATGAGAAAGGAGCTAATGATGCGATGGCGGGTTGCCTTAAAAATTGTCATCTGCACCGCTTACGAGAGCGGTACTCGAATATCCGCCGCAGTGCTAAGCCGAACACATCTGTAGGCGGACCTGTAGGCAGACCGGCCGGCTGCTCCCAGCGCGCGTCTTGCCACCCACCGTCTCGAGCGTCGCGCGTCGTTCTTTAGCCGCGGTAGCATTTGCACTCGCAGCGCCTGCGTCACATCCACGGTCGCTTTTTAATTAAGCGCCTCACGAGATCAGTACGTGAGGGCATTCGCAGAAACTGCCGTCGATGCGGATTCGACAGTGCTACGGCGGCTCTGCTCTGTGATATCCCTCCGACGGTCACGTGGTCAGCTTTGTTCACACAAAATCCACAAAATCCATCGTTTCGTGGCACTCGCTGAAACCGAAACTGCGACTGGCCGCATTGAAAATGCCTCTAATTAAACAACCGTCGCACGCTGAAGAAAATGAGGTTTCTACAGGTTATAAGTAGGTCACTAGCTACTTATCGCAACAAAAAAAAACAAAAAAAAACAAGATGCAAAATTTTTGTGTCAGTGCATCTTTAAAAAACTGTTTTCGTCCCTCTTTTCGCCCCTTTCGCATAGACGAACGATTGCGCATCACTCCGGAACACAAAACGTGCCGCCGCGTTCCGCAGGTTGCGATCGGAGCGAAACTTGATTGATTGATTGATTGTACGGTTTAATGCGCCGACGCAACTCAGGCGATGAGGCGCGCCGTAGTGGAAGGCTCCGGATTAATTTTGACCACCTGGGGATCTTTAACGTGCGCCGAAATGTCGTACCCACGGGCGTTCTTGCTTTTCGCCTCCATCAGAAAAGCGGCCGCCGCGGTCGGGAATCGAACCCGCGACCTCGTGCTCAACAGCGCATCGTCTTAGCCATCGAGCCACCGCGGCGGGTTCGGAGCGAAACTTGCTACATACTTATAGGTTAGGTCGCGTGTTGTCGTGGAAAGTATTCCCGGGATTAAAGGGACCCTGCAACACTTTTTTCAACTTTTTCTAAAATCTTTAATGCTTGCAGAACGTAGTCACCCAACACACCCAGTACTTAGATTAGGGGTTCGCAAAGTACCTCAGCCAAAAATTACTGCTCCATGCCCGTCAGATAACTTGGAAACTTGCTCAAAAGATTCTTCTCTCTTCAGGGCCTTGACGTTCTTCGACGGCTCGAATTACGTCACTAAGGATAGCGGCCATTTAGCGGCCGTTGGCCGGTTTTCCTACAGTTGAAGCAATGGACGCTTTTCGATAGCAACTTAAAAAAAGAGCCACAAAAACAAAGCAGAAATGTAAGCGCATCTGGTGCGAAGAACAAATCACGCAGTACCGCTCCGTGCTGGCGATAACTATTGGCCCCGAGGACATACCGTGGCGCCACCTATGAGTGACGTCACTTGTAGGACGCCGGGTTATGCTGTCGTCTGCTAGAACACATTTCCTGTGCTTATACGACCACACGTTTTTTGTTGTGGCCACCGTGTGCCCTCTCCCCGTGGTTTTGTAGCAAATTACAGAAGAAAGTTGTGTACAGACCAAATAATCCGGGCAAGCAATCACCGGCTCGCTTGTTCCTGACGACACCGCCGCGGCTGGGTAGTTGCTACCATCGCCACCGACAGCTCGTACGCAGCCAGCTAACGCCAAGGACGATACAATCGGTGCCAAGAAAAGTACTGCTAATTCATTATGAAATACTTGCGACGTGACATGTACGCGACTGTGTGTGCAAGAAAATAGACCTTGCAACAGCGACAGAAACGTGCCGCTCAGTTGCGATCTCACCACGCGTACTGCGCGCATTGCGTGGTAAATGAATGACTACGTGAGACCGGTGACCGGTGAGCGGATTGCTTCGCCGCACAGGCTTAAAAGTGCTGGTACGATCTGCACTTTGGCTTAAGCAGTGCCTATTTCCCCTCCAATGTTTTTTTTTTATATATTTATGCCCTGATTTGATTAACGATCACTAGTACTCTATACTGCTGACATGTTTACTTTTCGCGACAACTTGACCGCAATGTACGAATGGTATTAACGCGAGTTTTTAACGCCTTCGAGCGGGTTTAGACTTGGCTATGTTTATTTTTAATTAAGACCTCTGCAACACGGGATTTTGTTTACAATGAGCCTGCGCCTTTTTCTACCATCAAGTACGAGAACTCACTATTGCTCACAGAAGGCATGGTTGCGTACGAGGCGAAACACGTCGTGGGGTAATGGGGAGTTTAAGAATGGGGGAACCAAGCGTTAAGGCCCTTAAGAAATTCGTAGAACCCAAAGCAACACGCTTGCGTGCGGCGAGTTTTAGAAGAGGGTCTTCTCCAACAGCTAACTCGCCGCCGGTTTCGGATGCGCGGAGTCGGATGTTGGGATTAGCGTCGCGGCAGATATTTCATCGCCACTATCGTTAGAGTCGCGAATGACAGTCCCTAACACAACTTTTCACCACACTGTTACCCCTTTTATTGTATGTAGAAGTTTGTATTCGTGGTGACTGCCATTTAAGCCATCGATGATCAAGATACCTGCCACGGCCTCGGCCGATTTTTGCGCGCAGGTATCGCCACCCTTCAGCCGCTCGCCGCACCGTGCGCGAACGGGCCGGCGGCGCGGGGCCTGAAATCCGCGGCCGGTCGCCGTAGATCGCGGCAGATATTTGAGCATCGCCTTGAAAATCGTAGCTGATGACACTACGCAGCACAGTTTTTCACCACACTAACATCCACTTTCCCGAATGTGGACCTCCTTTTCCGCGATCAGTGTGATTTTAAAAAGCGGCAACAAGGTGTTGCTGTCGCGACCTACGTCGGTTCGAGCCGCCGGCGGCCTGCAGGCACGGCAGACGTGTGTGCGGAGCGTTTCTGCGAGCTGTAAACGCTTCATGATTTCCTCCTTCACCTATTTCTTGAGAACGACATCCGAAATCTACAAATTTAGCTCGGTGATCGGCGTAGCCGAGCTAAATGTTGATCGGGAAAACGAGCCGCACCTTACGCTTACACCGGGTTCGGTCGCATACGTCCGCATACACCACCACGCTCAACTTGTTTGCGGGCAGCCTGCCACGGTTTTAAAGTCCCCATGCGGTCAAACTACGCTTGACGCACTGATAATGAACTTCAAACGCCGAAAATTATCACGGAAATGCACTTATAAAGCGCCTCCTGAACGAAATGTCACGCGCGGCAAGCCAACAACGCAGCTAGGTAGGAACTGGGATCCTACAAGTGACGTCAAAACGATCGCAGCGCCGGCCTCTCCAGTGGTGGCCCTCGCGGCTTTCGCAGTGGTTCCAGACGCAAAGGAAGGAGTTAAAGTGTTTATCGAAAGTGTTGCAGGGTCCCTTTAAAACTTTCAGCGCACTCATAAACTGCTACCCATGAACTTTACGCAGCAATTTGAAGGCACCATATCACTTCGATGCGCCCGCACACATTCGGTCGCTTTCGATAGCTTTTGCACACGTGTCGCGCGTGTGTGCAGGGGCCACACATACTGCATTTCCTGCTTGACAGAAATATCAAAGAACATGGCCACAGAGGCATTGTGCAGACGGTGCTATGAAAGTGAACTAGTGTCACGGGCAAGCACTGCACAGGAAATGAAAAACGTTCGCTCGCATATGCGCGCCACAGCCGTTCAGGAAAACTTGCTGTACAAACCGGCTCATGGGCAGGACGCCGAAGCGCTTCTAAAGTAAACTTTGATGCAACACAGGAAACGGATGGCAAGGTGGAAAAGCGTACTTCTCAATCAAGTAGAGCGAGAGCGAGAGAGGGAGCTGTGCTTCGCAGGCATACGTACACAGAGCTATTGTGGCGCTTGTTGCCCCGTGACTTAATACGTCACTCAGTTGTAGTCTCACGGAAAGGGGGTGGTCCAAAGACGCGGCCAGGAACAATCCGGCTACTAAGAACAGCGCACATTCCCAAATAAGGAGTTCTAGCTGTTCACCTATATCGAAAATGGGCAGAACTGCGAAGTGACTTGCTTTAGATTCAATGGGAAATGTTGTGTGTAGGCGAAATTCAGCGGGCCACGATGTAATAGCCCTTCGTCAGGTTGCACTGAGGGTCGACGGACTAAAGCGCGCGTACTGATGTGACGTGTCAGGAACTTCTGGAATAAATTCCCTACCAAGGTGCGCGTTTCTGTGGTCTGTAGTCGTCCTAGTCGAGAGACGCAAGTGACATTCAATGCACGACTAGATTTTTGTGCTGATAAATATATTGCGCATTAAACTCGAATCCTACTTCCAGAAAATTGTGGGCGTTACGGCGAAATGTGGAGTTGTCATGATTGTAATAGAAAAAGCTTGCAGATCATCTTGGCAAAGAACGAAATACTTAAGCCTGCATTTATCACAACTGAGTATAAGGAACGCCAGGCATGCATTCTTCGGGCTCTTAACAACAACAGAAAAGGAAAACAGCCTAGACAAGAGAGAGAGAGAGAAAGAGAGAGAGAGAGAGAGAGAGAGAGAGAGAGAGAGAGAGAGAGAGAGAGAGAGAGAGAGAGAGAGAGAGAGAGAGAGAGAGAGAGAGAGAGTTTAAGCTTAAATGTTTAGAAATTAGGAACTTAACCTATGATAACTTCCGATAGTTGCTACACTCTATGAGAAGGGAGGGAAGAAAACACGTACGCACGAATGGGCGAATATGCGTGCGTTTGGTGTTGCGCGTCTGTGTTTTTGTGAGGCATATGAGCTGTACCGCAACTGGAGCCAGGTTTTAGCAATAAACTATATATATATATATATTACTCTGTTCTGGCTCCAAACAACCGCGGTGTACGCAAAAGTGCAAGAGGACCCTTCTGGCTCACCCAGGGTGCTAGGCTTTTCCGTCCTCTTCAGCTGGACATTTTGCAGCTGCTCCTTCGTGATCGAGAAGGCGCCGCCACTGGGCACCGGCGAGCACGGCGTCGTGGGCGTGCTCCGTGGTAGGCTGCTGTTGCTGCTACTACCGCTGCTGCTGCCGCAGTCACCGTTCGTCGTCGAACCGTTGCCGTGAATCTTCTCCTCGCAAAGCGAAGGCGTAGGCGAGTCATCGCCGTTCACACTCCCGCTGCTGACACTCCCGCCGATCGAACTGCCACTGCTGTGCTTGTTTCCGTTCAGACCGTTGAGGCCGTTGAGGCCGTTGTAGCCCGGGCTGTGCCCGTTGGTGCCGTTGTGCTGCGCATTGGCTGCGTTGAAAAGTCCGTTGATCGCTTTCGCAACGTTCGCGGCACTTCCCGGGGAGGGCAGGGTCATGCAATGGGCACTGCCCTGCGAAGGGGGCGTGGATGGTGTGTCTAGGACCCTTCCCAGCAGCTTCTTTGCCGCCGCATTCTCGGACTTGACGTCCTTGGGCAACTTGGGCTTGTTTGAGACCGTCTTCAGGTACTCGGACGGCTTGAGGTTGGTGTCAGAGTCCGGCGGCTGCATAAACTGCGGCGGGATGAACGACATGGGCCTCTCGAAGAGCCTGGGAAGGGTCGTCCGATCCTCGCTGTGCGCGGTGCCCGCGGAAGAGGCCGAGTCGTCCGTGTCCGCGTTCGAAGACGTTTCGGAGCGACAGCAGTCTCCGCTGCTGTTGCTGAAGGCGCCGGGTGACGGCCGCCTCAGCGTGCTCTCCGTGGAGCGAATGTCGAAGTTTTTGGGCATCGGTGGTGGAGGTGGCGGAGGCAACACGGTGCCGTTCGCCGGGGGTAGAGGTGGTGGCGGCGAGGGCGTCGTGGAAGTTGGCGAGCCGGTCGAAGAACAGTCTGACGCCTGGACCAACGGCCTGAGCGACTTGACCACTTTGTCCTCCTTGTAGGTGGACACCGTGCAGATTGTTTCGTAGTCCGAATCGCTGCTGCTCAGGTCGGCGGCGGACGCGTCGCCACTGACGCTTGTGGTCACTGACGAGGCCGGCATTGGAGGAAGCTGGAGTGGCGGCGTTATCAGGGAGAGCGTGGACGAGGCCTTCTTCATGCCGTTCTCGAACGGCTTCTTGACTTGGCCGCGTGGCTGGCCAGGTGGTGACAGAGGAAATCCTGGCGACAGTTGAGGCTGCTGCTGTTGCTGCTGCTGCTGTTTCGGCTGGTCGTCATCGAGGAGGTCGGCCAGTGAAGAACACTTGCCGCGTAGATTGGACGCGTACGGCAAGTCGCGGAGCAGGGCTGACCCAGGGGTGGGTCGGAGAAGGGCCTGCGATGGTACCTGCGGTGCAAGAGAAGTACGTTGTTGTAGCGTGAATTGGTCAACAAATGTTCACGAAAAGCTCCACGATTTGGTGTTTCGGCGGCTGCGCTGAACTGATTGACGCACGCACAGGTACAATCAAAATTAAACGGAGCACAGGTTGGTGAATTTGAAAGAATTTCTCCGCCTTGTGCCCAACCAGCAGACTTGAAGTGACCCCCTAAGAAAGTTCTTCTAAACTAAAGTCCAGTCACACATACGCAATTCATTGATAGCCACGTAAGAGAGAAATAATTTTAGTTTCACGAAGAAGTGCTTCGTTTAACTGTGATTTCGCCTGTGCATGGTCTGAATATAAAATACAATGCACTACTTATACAGATGTAAATTCTTTCACGAAGGCTTCTACGGTAGACAAAGATGTGCATGTATCCAGGGTGCACAGGGCCGACATCGGCGCGATGTTGGTATCAATGCGAGTAGGTAAGAGTGTAATCAAGCAGACCGCATGTTAACTTTCCCGCGATGCAAACTAATGGGCAGTAGTGCGCATTTCTGAACATGCGTTTTTTATAGTGCAATGATTTTTTTCAGGATCCGCATACTTCGTGGCAGACAACCACTCGCGCTTGAGCTTGACTTTAGACGACGACTTGTGTACGTTTTCTCTTCAATAAGGGTTTGGTGGGCACGCCAAAATACACCTTATTGACAGGACACTGTAAATGACGCCGTGTTTTAAAGCGAAGCTTTATTTGCCACTCTCGCGGCCTTTGGAGGTGCTGTTGCTGCTGCTGCTGCTGCTGTTCCCTGGCCCAATACGCCTCTTGTGCCCGGCGGCTCCTCCTCACCCGCCGCTCCGGGGGCGAGAAGGAGCACCCTAGGTTTCTCACAAAACCACCAGGTGGCGGCGCGCTGGTCTCCGCATTCATTCATTGGTTCATGCCGCCGTCACCGATGCGTTCAAAAATGTTCAAAAATGTTTCCGCGGCATCCAGGACACAGGGACCCGAAAGAAGTGTCACGCAGAACAGGAACGCCTTCGCTAATAGCGAAACGGGGCGCAGACCACGAATGTATGCTGGGTATGCTGGCTCGAATACGTGAGTCAAGTCAACAACGCTAGGCGGCTATGAAATACGACGAGCGTCGGGAGAACAACTCCCAGAAGCGACGAGCTAACGAGAGGGAGAGGATAAACATCTACATGCCGCACGAAATTTCATCTCAACCAAGTTATGCCAATACGGCCGTGCAATCATTTCACTTAACTCAGTTGTGAAGGTCAGAGCACTATAGCATTAACGGCGATGTAAGCATCAGTGAAAGCTTCTCACAACCACGATTCCCACATACGCCTGGGATCCGCAATTATTTCTATAGCAGTTTCTCTTACCTGCGGAGTTTCAGTATGACCATTGTTGCTTGGGCCAACCGGAGACCGAGGGGATGATTTTGAGACGGGCTTCAGCAGGGCGCTGGACGGAATCCTGTTGTTCTGCAACTGCTGCTGCTGCTGTGCTTGTTGTTGTTGCTGTTGTTGCTGTTGCTGCTGTTGTTGCTGTTGCTGCTGCTGCTGCTGCTGTTGCTGATGTTGCTGCTGCTGTAGCTGCTGTTGCTGCTGTAGCTGTTGCTGTTGCTGCTGCTGCTGTTGCTGCTGCACCGGTACAACCGTTGCTTGGGCCACCGCGGTCTGTGACGGCGGTGGCAGCGGTGGCGGTGACTTGCACTTGAGCTGCGAGCTGTGGAAGATGGTGGTCCTCCCGGGGGCGTCCATGTCCTCGTCCTCCTCGGGGTCTTCCGGACCTCCCGCGACCGAGGAGGCGCACGAGGCGCCGTCGGGCGAGGACGCCTTCCGCCTCGAGCTCTGCGGCGTCAGCGACGCGGCGTCCGAGTCCCTCTTGTCCTCCTCCTCAAGGGTGGCGTCGTCCTGGCAGATGCCTTCGTCCGTGCTCGTGCTCGAGTCGGATGAGCTGCCGCCCTTGGGCTCTTCCGCCTTGGCGTTGCTGCCGAAGCTGTCCGGGCTTCCGCTGGCGTCGTGCACCTCCGCGGTCACTGCAACGGTGAAGGCAGACGTTTTTTTACGACACAGATATGCACGACCAAACGTCAAGTGATGTATGGCAATTTCGCGTCTTTGGGGGTTCACGCCTGGAACGAAACTAGAACCGCCAACACATCACCGAGACTCCCACTAACAAAATTTGTTTCTGAATATCAATGTGAGTTAACTTGTCCTAGCACACATATATGATGTTCTAACTATTGAAGCTGCATCTCTTGTTTTCTATTACTCTATATGGCGCCTCGTAGCAAACCTACGAACGCCTGCAATCGCAACTGTATACGTACGTAAAAAAAAAGCACCGCGGTTGTTATACCTAAGCAAACGTGTTAAATAGATGTCAGCATAAAAATATTTACCGTATCTGTAGGCACGGGAACGGAGAACGGAACAGACCGAGCCTGCCCCTAAGCCAGCGCAATGTGACAGCGCAATGCATAAGCAGGTTCTAAAAAGTGGTCGACACGCACCCGCCCAATTCTATATCTCCAAGCGGAAGGGGTCCGTAAACGACAAGGGCAATAAACAACGCCCGTATCCACAATATACGATATATTTGTGGCCACTTTGAGTATACACATAGCATTAAAGAACCTTTCACAGCGAGCTCTTTACTGCATCTCACCACTCACTACTGCAAACATTTTTTTTTTCTACCGGTTAGTGTGCGGACAGCGAAGCCGCTTGGAAGCCTACGCGTGTGTGTGACAAGATATGCGTTCGGTCAGATGATGTATAATGGCTGAATGCTAATCAAAAGGCGCCTTTTCGAGACACGCACACGTAAGCATTATTCGAATTTAAATACTTGAAAATTCCGCTATACAAATGACCAAATGGCAACACAGGTGCGTTATTGGTTATCGCCATGTTCGGCAAAATGCAGGACAAGCAAGCCTCTAGCTTTGGGTGCCAAAAAAGTGCTTGCCAAACACAACCGGACACGTAGGAGCGAAAATTTCCTATAGTTCTGGCTCTAAATGATCTTGACGTTATTTATAAAGTAACGCCGCATCAGGGACGGGTTATATAGGCCTAAACACATCTTCTAGTTCATCCAGAGTTTCCTGCTGGAAACTCACTTGCATCAGTGAAGCCATGACCAATACGAGATAATTAGGAGGAGCGAAAAGAAGCATAGCTCAAGCGCAGTCTTGGCCGTTACAGTCGAATCTCTTTTGCCTCTCAACAAACATATGTTCCAGATTTTACCTGACGATGCTGCTGCCATCGCTCCGGCTCCCAGGGACTCAGTGTTTTTTGACCTTGCCGTGTCAGAGGCTGCTAGCGGGGTTACAGTGCCGGCAGAGAGCATTGCGGAAACAGCTGGGAGCCGCCAGGATGCAGCGTGGATGATGTATTTTTTCGAACAGCAACGCCAGATGTGGAGTTCGTGGTAGAATTTAAGCCTACCAAGTTCATGGTTTAAAGCCTTACCTGGAAGGCTCACTCCATTGCTAGCTTTTACGACTACCTTGGCAAGCACGATCATTTACGCCGAAAACATCGTATTTCTTACACCTTTGAAATGTCCGGTACGTGGTGAAATAAAGGATAATTTTCGAGAAAATAATCAGGCTATTTATCATGGATGCTTGTCGAAGGTCACAATACACGTCTATGCATGGATGGATACATAAATACAAAAACAACTAAGTTCTTCTCAATATACAGTTGCTTAAGTGGAAACTTCACCTCACGTACCTTTGCTTGGGGAGGGTTCACGTGAGAAGTGCGGTTTCGTACTGCGGCTTTTAGATAGTGTGTTCTGTCCACATACCGGCCTTATCTGCTCGAGGTATTGCTGCTCCGTTGCAAGCCTTTCACCGGAGCTGTCTGGCGTTGTGAAGCAGCAATACCTACGTGTGCATCCACGTCTTGTTTGCTTGTATAACTAAGCCAACAAACCAACGTGCGCGAACAACAGTCGCTGCATATTTTAGGGCATTTTGATCGAGGAACCAATTTTCCATGCTTGTTTAGCGAACAGATCGCGCCCGTTGTGATGCTAGCCGGAAAGGGGGGGGGGGGGGGGGGCACGACATATTCGACGAATGAGTAAATTTGGCAATAAAAGCAGATAAACGAATCTAAATTTATACCAAAGGGGCAATGTTCGGCAACCACACTGTTGGTATGATTCGTGCCGAATTCGGGACGGAAAGCTGCATTTAAAAAGGACGGGACCTTGAAGAAGACGGAACAATCGCATGTCCTGTATTCCTTGTTGTCCTATTTTTTAAACCTCAGCTTCACGTTCGCAGCTGGGAGCAACTTTGACTCTCGTATCTTTGGTCGTACTTGTTTGCTGCAGAAAAAGGGAAGTTCACCTACCCCTGCTCAACAGCGCTGACTTTGTCCACAGTGACCTCACCTGCTCAGTTGCTGGGTTTTGTGCAAGCTATCTATCGTTGCAGAGACACTCCGGGCCATCACAATGGAAACAAAAGATAAAATATCGGCAAATCTGAGCAAAATCTCGACGGAGGTAGCTGGCCGTTCAAGCAAAGCAAGCATCGACCAACGCGTGCGTGTATACGCAGGAGTTTTAGGCCCCGGAGATACGGAGAGGATGTGACGCTCCTAATTCTAGTCAACAGCTGCTCACAATCACCTCGCCTCCCTCCCCCTTCATTTTTTTCTTCCTGGGAGGAAAGCTAAAGTCTGGTACATTTCGTCGCTGCTTGTGGCGGTCACACCTGTAGGTCCAGGGCGGTGTAGTCCCCGCTCTAGCCTGCTTCATTGCAATCGCAGGTGACGTTGGAAACGCTATAAAACGTTCACAAGGAGTGACAACAACGTGTTCTATCTACGAGTTATCATGAAAGCACTTGCACGAAACTTTCGCGTCTGTTTACTTATCTCGCCAGACGGTATTGAGAATAGCAGTGACAGACAAAGCGCGCAGATGCCGCACAGTGCTCGGGTTTTCTCCCCGATTCGAAAAGCGCGTGACCCACAGCTGGCTGTGGCTGCAGGTATGCAATGCTTCTTCAGACGCCTTAACATGCAGACAGATTATATGAGGAGCTTGATGTCGACACCAGCAATGTGCTTGAAACACGAGTAATTTTCTTCATGCAAGAAAATAAAATTTAAGTTGGATGAATTGGCGTGTTTTGTGATGTTCACAGTACGTTATTGTTAAGTACAACTCCTGGCCGTAACCAGTAATGACGTCGCAAAAGAGAAGCAAATGCAATGACGTCGCAGAAGATGACCGCATGAACGACTAGTTGAAC